>NC_057794.1:327151965-327261594 GCF_018294505.1 Triticum aestivum
TTTATTTGCACTGGTGGCGAACTTTGATGCCCAGTGGATGTAATATGTGTGATAGCCGTGATAGCCTAGCGTAAGTTGCTTGCTTATTTATTTCCTTGTTGTCTTGTTTATTTGTTTGCTTCTAGTCATTGGCTAATATTTACTCTAGTGACACTGGGCCTCCTACAGGCCGTAGAAACAGTGGGCCTTCTACGGGCCATAGAAACAATGGGCCTTCTACGGGCGGTATCATCAATGGGCCTTATACGGGCAGTATGATCAATGGCCAAACATGGGCCAATAACAGGCCGCATTATGGCCGTAAACGGGCTAGAGTTGGAATCGTCTGTTCATGGGCCGACCATAACAGGCCATCGTTAATAGGCCGTATTTGATGACGCTATGAAAACGGCCCAACATATTAACAGACCACAAACGGGCCGACTGTAACCACGGGCTGAATTTGGCCCACAAGCAGAAAATGACAGTAACGGGCCGTAAGTAAATGAATGCTGGAAATGATCCCAAGAATAAATGGGCTCTGAGAAGGCCGAAAGATAACATGGGCTGGAAACGGCCCAACGGAATAACTGGCTTTTAGTGAGTATAAAGTGATACACTGTTCATTACGGGCGAGTTTCACCACGGGCCGTTAATGGGTGTAAAGTGATACACTGTTCATTACGGGCTAGTTTCACCACGGTCCGTTAGTAGGCCAAGAGTTACATAGGGCTCATATGGGGCGAAAGACGTCATGGTCCATACATGGGCCAAAAGTGAAAACGGGATGGAACCATATTGGATGGCCCAGATGACGCTACTGGGCCTAATTTGGATAGGGCATAAAGGGCCTTGGGTTAGCGGGTTGTAAATGGGCTATATTCGAACATGCCGTTAACAGGCTTTCCATGGGCCGGCCTGCCAGCTTTTGACCAAGTCAAACGGGTCGGCCTTTTCACAGGAATGGGCCTTGTTGGGTCGTGCCACGTGTCGACGTATCATAGGTGCCTTCTGTCCAATGAGTGGTTGACATATGTCCCACCGATGAGCCGACACGTGTTTCCTCCAGCCAATGATGATTTTACACGTGGAAAATCCCCATTGGTCGGGGCTGTTAATGGGTTATCGGATCCAAAACCCGACCCGATAGCTTAACGGCGTTCCGTTACGGTGGATGCCATGTGTCGGTCACCCTTGACGAAAGCACTTCTGTGACGCGTGATTTATCGTCATGGAAGTGGACACTTCCGTGATGATAATTTTGGTAATGTCATGGAACACTTCTACGATAGCACAGGTATGACTATCTTAATTCTGTCATAAATTTGTCATGGATGTACATGCATGACAAAAAAAGCGACCTACTGTGACAAACACATATCATCACGGAAGTGTATTTTTTTAGTGTTCTGTGTCACCCTAGGTTATGACTGTTACATGATGAACCGCATCCGGCATAATTTTCCATCACCGATCCATTGCCTACGAGCTTTCCATATATTGTTCTTCGCCTATTTACTTTCTCGTTGTTATTACTGTCATCACTACAAAATACCAAAAACATTACTTTTACTACTGTTGCCTTTTGCTACCATTACCACTACTATCATATTACTTTGCTACTAAATACTTTGCTGTAGATATTAAGTTTCCAGGTGTGGTTGAATTAACAAGTCAGCTGCTAATACTTGACAGTATTCTTTGGCTCCCCTTATGTCGAATCAATAAATTTGGGTTGAATACTTTACCCTCGAAAACTGTTGCGATCCCCTATACTTGTGGGTTATCAAGACTATCTTCTGGCGCCGTTGCCGGGGAGCATAGCTCTATTCTTTGAGTCACTTGGGATTTATATCTTCTTATCATTATGAAGAACTTGAAAGATCCAAGAACCAAGATTTATCACTCAACTACGAGGGGAGGTAAGGAACTGCCATCTAGCTCTGCACTTGATTCACCTTCTATTTTGAGTAAGCTTGCGACACCTAAACCTGCTTCTGCTATTCGTTCTGATATGTCGCATGTTATTGATGATGCCACTTCTTCTATACATGATACTTATGATGAAACTACTTCCATGCTTGATACTACTGTGCCACTTGGTGAATTTCTTGATGAACAACTTGCTAGGGCTAGAGAGATTGAAAATATTGAATCTGATAATACTGATGAAATTGATAATGAAGACTTGCCTGTTATTCCTGAGGGTTATGTTTTTGATAAATAAGCTTCTTTAGCTATTTTAGCTTGCAAATATAGATACGAACTTAAGAGGTTATTAGCTAAATGGAACAAGCAATCTCTAAATGCTAGAATGAAACCTGACCCTGCTTTTGCTACTTCACCTATCTGTGTTACCGATAAGGATTATGAATTCTCTGTTGATCCTGATATAATTACTTTGGTTGAATCTGATCCTTTTCATGGCTATGAATCTGGAACTGTTATGGCACATCTTACTAAATTAAATGATATAGCCACCCTGTTCACTACTGATGAGAGAACTCGTTACTTTTATATCCTTAAAATATTTCCGTTCTCATTAAAGGGTGATGCTAAGATATGGTTTAATTCTCTTGATCCTGGTTGTGTGCGTACTCCCTAGGATATGATTTATTACTTCTCTGCTAAATATTTCCCTGCTCATAAGAAACAAGCTGCTTTAAGGGATATATATAATTTTGTGCAAATTAAAGAAGGGAGTCTCCCACAAGCTTGGGGGAGGCTTCTCCAATTACTTAATGCTTTGCCTGATCATTCTCTTAAGAAAAATGAAATACTTGATATCTTTTATAATGGACTAACCGATGCCTCCAGAGATTACCTAGATAGTTGTGCTGGTTCTGTTTTCAGGGAAAGAACACTGGATGAAGCTAAATTCTATTGAATAATATGTTGAAAAATGAAAATAATTGGACACCTCCAGAGCCAATTCCTGAGCCTATTCCTAAACCAAATCCGAAGAAGAGGGGCATTCTATTTCTCAGTCCTGAAGATATGCAAGAGGCAAAGAAATCTATGAAAGAAAAAGGTATTAAAGCTGAAGATGTTAAGAATTTACCTCCTATTGAAGAAATACATGGTCTTAATTTACCGCCTGTTGAAGAAACATATGATCTTAATCCTTTACCTATTGAAGAAACTCATGGTCTTGATGACCCGACACAGGTAGTAAAGGTAAATTCTCTATATAGATATGATAAAGCTGAAATCCCATTTACTAAGTTTGCTAGCCCATGGTTAGATGAGTTTGATAAATTTATGGCCAAGCAAGAAGATTTTAATGCTTATTTTGGTAGACAATTGAAATGCAATTCAAATATGCTTGAACACTTGGGTGATTATATGGCTAATGTCAAAGGTGAACTTAAACTTATTAGTAAGCATGCTTCTATGGTTACCACTCAAGTAGAACAAGTACTTAAAGCTCAAAATGATTTGCTCAATGAATTAAATAGTAAGAATAATGATAATGTTGTTAGAGTTATGACTGGAGGTGGTAGAATGTCTCAAGAACCTTTGTATCCTGAAGGCCACCCTAAGAGAATTGAGCAAGATTCTCAAAGAAATAATATAGATGCACCTAGTCCTTCTAAAAGGAAGAAAAAGAAAAATGATAGGACTTTGCATGCTTCTAGTGATCCTATTGTTGAAACAACTGAGAACCCCAATGATATTTCTATTTGTGATGCTTAAACACAATCTGCTAATGAACTTGAAACTAGTGATAGTGTTAATGATAATGTTCATGATGATGCCCAACCTAGTAATGATAATGATATAGAAATTGAACTTGCTGTTGATCTTGATAACCCACAATCAAAGAATCAATGTTATGATAAGAAATACTTTGTTGCTAGGAAACATGGTAAAGAAAGAGAACCATGGGTTCAGAAACCCATGCCTTTTCCTCCCAAACCATCCAAGAAAAAGGATGATGAGGATTTTGAGCGCTTTGCTGAAATGATTAGACCTATCTTTTTGCGTATGCGATTAACTGATATGCTCAAAACCAATCCTTATGCTAAGTACATGAAAGATATTATTACAAATAAAAGAAAGATACCGGAAGCTGAAATTTCCACCATGCTTGCTAATTATACTTTTAAGGGTGGAATACCAAAGAAACTTGGAGATCCCGGTTTACCAACTATACCATGCTCCATTAAAAGAAACTATGTTAAAACTGCTTTATGTGATCTTCGAGCCGGTGTTAGTGTTATGCCTCTCTCTTTATATCGTAGACTTGATTTGAATAAGTTGACACCTACTGAAATATCTTTGCAAATGGCTGATAAATCAACTGCTATACCCGTCGGTATTTGTGAGGATGTGCCTATTGTAGTTGCAAACGTTACTATTTTAACGGACTTTGTTATTCTTGATATTCCCGAGGACGATAGTATGTCTATTATTCTTGGAAGACCCCTTTTGAATACTGCAGGGGCTGTTATTAATTGCACTAAAGGCAATGTCACTTTTCATGTTAATGGTAATGAGCATACGGTACACTTTCCGAGGAAACAACCTCAAGTTCATAGTACCAACTCTATTGGAAAAATTCCATCGATTATATTTGGAGGTTTTGAATTTCCTCTTCCTACTGTCAAGAAGAAATATGATATTCTTATTACTGGGGATGTGCATATCCCCGTTGAGGTAATATAGTGTTATTCGAAATTTCTCTGGTTCCATGTTATTCGGAATGGGTTCGTTAACAAGACTTGATCAACCTTGTTAGTGGATTCCTTTTGATGAGCATGAGATGGATGAAACTAGAAGGCACAACCTGCTGTACCATCCTCTTACTTTCTATTATTTATATTAAATAAAATAAAAATAATATTTTTCTGTCTGTTATCTGATTTATCCGTGCAATATAAAAATACCCCGAAAATAAAAGTTCTCCAAATGCCCTGAAATTTAAGTATGGTTTTTTTGGAATATTTGAGAATATTTGGCACTGAGAACATAGCAGGGGGGTCAACCACCTGCCCACGAGGGTGGAGGGCGTGCCCCCTACCTCGTGGGCCCACGGTGGCCCTACTCCACTTATCCTTTCACCCACACACTCCTTCTTCCTCCCCCAAACACGAATAACTAGCTCAAACCCGAGTCCAAGCTCGTTTTGCTGCCATTTTCGATCTCCTTGCTCAAAGCACCTCTCACAAAACTGCTTGGGGAGATTGTTCCTTGGTATGTGACCCCTCCATTGGTCCAATTAGTTTTTGTTCTAGTGCTTTATTCATTGCAAATTGTTGCTGCCTAGGTGACCATGTTCTTGAGCTTGCATGTCAAATTTGTATGGTTCCAAGTAATTTTGATGCATGATATAGGCCCTAGGCACTTGTAGGAGTAGTTGCTATCAATATTATTGAGTTTGGTTTACTTTTATTTTGAAGTTACTAAAAAATTTCAGAATTTTCCAGAGGAAGAAAATGCTTAGGAAAATGTTCCAAGGTGGTTCCTCAAGGAAGCAAGGACCCAGGCTTGCAATGCGTGATGCTGATGAAGAGCCACCAAGAGACGCTCTAGTGCGTCCTTGTGAGTGGCCTTCTAAAAATTTTATGGATCGAGCAGGAATTAAGGAAGAATTCAACGCATATTTGCGTAACGCCTATCTTGTGAGCTTCGAGGAAGAGAAGTGCAGCCAGTATCACAATCTCACTAGTACCTTCGTGAGGAGGTTCGAATTTTCATCTTCACGTAATTCTCCAACTGTCCTGTTTGATCTTTATGAAAATTCTTATACTATGGACTTAGAGGATTTTACCACTCCTTGCAAACTTCCACAATGGGGTAGTATAAGGGATCCTCGCAAATCTGAATTTAGAGATTTTCTTGCTAGCATAACTGTGGGAGAATCTAGAGATATAACACAAGCTACCATAGGGAGCATTCACTTTCCTACAATACATTATTTTGCTCTCTTCATAGGTAGATGCATTAATGGTAAAGATGAGGCATGTCACATGTGTGTCCCTGACCTCAGTATTCTTAGGAGTGCTGTGTTAGGAGACAAATCTTATAATTTGGGAGCCGTTGTTGCACATAGGTTGCATCTTAATAGATTTAATGGAGATTTCTTTGGAGGAATTTATGCAACCCGCATAGCTAATTTTCTTGGTGTAGCCATACGCGAAGATGATATTGAATTACTACCTGCTTACCTAGACTTTAATGCTATGGTTCACCACCAGTTTGTCGAGAGGAATGAATCACCTCTCAAGTATCGACTAATCTTTGACAAACATCGTGATGTCCATATTACTCTCCCTGCTCCTGCCTTCTTTGATCATCAGGCAAAAGGAAGATATGTTATTACCAGAGAGGAGGCAGATGAGTACAAGAGGAGAGCGGAGGCCGCTCGTCGCCACGCTGCAGCTCAGGAGGCGATAGCCGCTGCATCTCAGTACGACCCTAACTATTATTATGGATATCCGCCAGGCCAGCCGTGGCCATAGAACAACTTATGCCAAAAGCCTAAGCTTGGGGGAGTACGTATTTCTCATCGACATTACATTTATGTTCAACCACTTATTGCTAGATGTCGGTGCTCATACTTTTTCATTGTATCATCCATGCTAGTTTAATTTCCTTTTTATGCTTTTCTTCTTGTGTGTTTGATAAACCTTAAGAAAAATCAAAAAAAAAATAGTTGTAGCTTTTAATTAGTTTACTTTCCATGCCTGTAGTAGTAATTAAAAGGAAAACCCAAAAATATTTCTTGTTCTTCTTTTACTTGTTGGGATCTCTCCCGTGTAAATAGTTTTATTTCTTTTCTTTTATTTGGGGGTCGATAGGAGAAGACCATAACTAAATTGTTGAAGTGGCTCTTGTATGCATACTTGTTGATCTGGCAAAAGAGCCCATATTGCCTTGTCTTCTCCTGTTTATTGAATGCTTGCAGATTCCAGCTTAGTCCAATGCACGTGCACTATTATTATTATTCACACCGTTCGGTCGTGCAAGTGAAAGGCTATTATGACGATGTATGATGGACTGACTGAGATAAGAAAGGATGGTATGAACTCGACCTCTTTTGTCTTTGTAAATATGATTAGTTCATCGTTCCTGATTCAGCCTATTATGAATAAACATGTTTGCAATGATAACTAGAGATCATAGTTTCCTGTGCCATGCTTGATTAGCTATGAGTTATATGGGTTTACCTTGCGTGCCAACATGCTATTAAAATGGTTATGATGTGGTATGATAGGGTGGTATCCTCCTCTGAATGATTTAAGTGACTTGACTTGGTGCATGTTCACGCATGTAGTTGAAACAAAATCAACATAGCCTTCACGATATTTATGTTCATGGTGGATTATATCCTACTCATGCTTGCATTTGGTGTTGATTAATTTTAATGCATGTTCATGGCTGTTGTCTCTCTCTAGCTGGTCGCTTCCCAGTCTTTTGCTAGCCTTCACCTGTACTAAGTGGGAATACTGCTTGTGCATCCAAACTCCATAAACCCAAAAGTTATTCCACATGAGTCCACTATACCTACCTATATACGGTATCTACCTGCCGTTCCAAGTAATTTTGTATGTGCCAAACTCTAAACCTTCAAATAAATATCCTGTTTTATATGCTCGAATAGCTCATGTATCAACTAGGGTTGTCCGTATGTTCCATGTTAGGCAGGTTATTCTCAAGAGGAGTGGACTCCGCTCCTCACTCATGAGAAAATGGCTGGTCACCGGGATGCCCAGTCCCATGCTTTAGGCAAACTAAATCAAAATAATTGCAAACAAAACTCCCCCTGGGACTCTTGTTAGTTGGAGGCACTCGTTGTTTCGAGCAAGCCATGGATTGATGCTTGTTGGTGGAAGGGGGAGTATAAACTTTACCATTCTGTTTGGGAACCGCCTATGATGTGTGTAGCATGGAAGATATTGCCATCTCTTGGTTGTTATGTTGACAATGAAAGTATACCGCTCAAAATATTATTCACCTTTATTTCAAAACCGAGCTCTGGCACCTCTACAAATCCCTGCTTCCCTCTGCGAAGGGCCTATCTATTTACTTTTATGCTGAGTCATCATCCTCTTATTAAAAAGCACCAGTTGGAGAGCACCGCTGTCATTTGCATTCATTACTGTTAGTTTACATTGAGTATGACTTGACTGGATCTCTTTTACCATGAATTACAATGTCTAGTCAGTCCTTGGTCTTTAAAGGTGCTCTGCATTTATGTTTTGCTGTCTCAGAAAGGGCTAGCGAGATACCATCTTGTTATATCATATTATGATTATTTTGAGAAAGTGTTGTCATCCGAGATTTATTATTATTGCTCGCTAGTTGATTATGCTATTTATATGAGTAAACTTGAGACCTAAGCGTTATTGCGAATATGGTTAGTTATAATCTTTGCTGAAAACTTGAATGCTGGCTTTACATATTTACAACAACAAGAGCAAACAGAGTTTGTAAAAGTTTTTCTTTATCACTTTCAGTTTGTCAACTGAATTGCTTGAGGACAAGCAAATGTTTAAGCTTGTGGGAGTTGATACGTCTCTATCGTATCTACTTTTCCAAACACTTTTACCCTTGTTTTGGACTCTAACTTGCATGATTTGAATGGAACTAACCCGGACTGACGCTGTTTGTAGCAGAATTACCATGGTGTTATTTTTGTGCAGAAACAAACGTTCTCGGAATGACCTGAAACTTCACGAAGCAACTTTTTGGAAAATATAAAAAATACATGCAAAAGATGAAGGCCAGGGGGCCCACCACCTGTCCACGAGGGTGGGGCGCGCCTGCCCCCCTAGGGCGCGCCCCCTACCTCGTGGGCCCCCTGGAGCTCCTCCGACTCCAACTCTATATATTGTGTTTCGGGGAGAAAAAATCAGAGAGAAGAATTCATCGCGTTTTACGATACGGAGCCGCCGCCAAGCCCTAAAACCTCTCGGGAGGGCTGATCTGGAGTCCGTTCGGGGCTCCGGAGAGGGGAATCCGTCGCCATCGTCATCATCAACCATCCTCCATCACCAATTTCATGATGCTCACTGCCGTGCGTGAGTAATTCCATCGTAGGCTTGCTGGACGGTGATGGGATGGATGGGATCTATCATGTAATCGAGTTAGTTTTGTTAGGGTTTGATCCCTAGTATCCACTATGTTCTGAGATTGATGTTGCTATGACTTTGCTATGCTTAATTCTTGTCACTAGGGCCCGAGTGCCATGATTTCAGATCTGAACCTATTATGTTTTCATCAATATATGAGAGTTATTGATCCTATCTTGCAAGTCTATAGTCACCTATTATGTGTTATGATCCGTTAACCCTGAAGTGAAAATAATCGGGATACTTACCGGTGATGACCGTAGTTTGAGGAGTTCATGTATTCACTATGTGTTAATGCTTTGTTCCGGTACTCTATTAAAAGGAGGCCTTAATATCCCTTAGTTTCTGTAAGGACCCCGCTGCCACGGGAGGGTAGGCAAAAGATGTCATGCAAGTTCTTTTCCATAAGCACGTATGACTATATTCGGAATACATGCCTACATTACATTGATGAACTGGAGCTAGTTCTGTGTCACCCTAGGTTATGACTGTTACATGATGAACCACATCCAGTATAATTCTCCATCACCGATCCATTGCCTACGAGCTTTCCATATATTGTTCTTTGCTTATTTACTTTCCCATTGTTATTACTATAATCACTACAAAATACCAAAAACATTAATTTTACTACCGTTACCTTTTGCTACCGTTACACTACTATCATATTACTTTGCTACTAAATACTTTGCTGTAGATATTAAGTTTCCAGGTGTGGTTGAATTAACAACTCAGCTGCTAATACTTGAGAGTATTCTCTGGCTCCCCTTGTGTCGAATCAATAAATTTGGGTTGAATACTTTACCCTCAAAAACTGTTGCGATCCCCTATACTTGTGGGTTATCACATCTCTTCGCTGAACTAGTGCACCTATACAATTTACCATTGTATTGGGTGTGTTGGGGCATAAAAAACTCCTTGCTATTTGGTTGGAGGGTTGTTTGAGAGAGACCATCTTCATCCTACGCCTCCCACAGATTGATAAACCTTAGGACATCCACTTGGGGGAAATTTGCTACTGTCCTACAAACCTCTGCACTTGGAGGCCCAACAACGTCTACAAGAAGAAGGTTGCGTAGTAGACATCAAGCTCTTTTCTGGCGCCGTTGCCGGGGAGGTTAGCGCTTGAAGGTATATCTTTAGATCTTGCAATCAAATCTTTTAGTTTCTTGTTTTATCACTAGTTTATTCTATAAAAGAAAACAAAAAATGGAATTAAGATTGCCTCATATGCTTCACCTTTTCAATATCTTTCGTGAAAATAAGGATTCCGATAATTGTGCTCAAGTGCTAGAAGAAGAATGCATTAGAATGTTTGGCACTAAATATTTGAATGATGAGCACGATTGCAATGTTGTTAGTATGAATTCTTTGAATACCCATGATGATAATAATATGCAAAGCCACAAGCTTGGGGATGCTATGTTTGATGAAGATAATATTTTTTGTCCCCCAAGTTTTGATGAGCAAATTTATTATGATGAAAGCATCCCTCCTATTTATGATGATTATATTGATGAAAGTGGGTTTGGAAGAGTGTCAACTTTAGGAAGCAATGATCCCACTATTTTGGAGGGTGTTGAATTTTATTGTGATAATTATGGAAGTGGATTTGGAGAGGTCATGACTTTATTTAGTGATGAATCCACTATTTCGGAAGAGGTTCCAATTGATTATGACAACAAAGTTGCTATCTATTATGATTATTGTGATGACATGTATGCTATAAAGAATAATGATAACCATGAAACTTGTCATCATGATTTTAATTTTCAATTGGACTATGCCTCACATGATAGTTATTTTGTTGAGTTTGCTCCCACTATTCCGAATGAGAAGAATTTTGCTTATGTGGAGAGTAGTAGATTTTATATGTTTATGGATCATGAAAAGAATGCTTTATGTGATGGTTATGTTGTTGAATTTTCTTATTATCCTACACGTAATTATTATGAGGGAGGAACATATGCTTGTCGGAATTACAATAATATCAAGTTTCCTCTCTATGTGTTGAAAATCTTGAAGATTTGCTTGTTTTACCTTCCTATGCAAGTTGATTCTTGCTCCCACAAGTTGTTTTCTCACAAAATCCCTATGCATAGGAAGTGGGTTAGACTTAAATGTGTTAGTAATATGCTTCATGAAGCTCTCTTTATGTTTCAATTCTTATCCTTTAAGTGAGCATCATTGAAATCATCATGCCTAGCTAGGGGTGCTAAACGTAAGCGCTTGTTGGGAGGCAACCCAATTTTATTTTTGTTATTTGCTTTTTGCTCCTGCTTAGTAATAAGTAATTCATCTAGACTCTGTTTAGATGTGGTTTTATGTTTTAATTAGTGTTTGTGCCAAGTAGGACCTTTGGGGAGACTTGGGTGAAGTCTTTGCGATCTTGTTGTAAAAAATAGAAACTTTTGCGCTCACGAGATTAGCTGCCATTTTTTACTGGAGAGTGCGTTTAGGTTGATTATTTTTGCAGATGATTAATATAAAAATTTCTCAGGTCCACCAATTTATTTTCATAAAGTTTGGAGTGATATAAGTATTCGAATGATACAGATTACTATAGACTGTTCTGTTTTTGACAGATTCTATTTTCATTGTGTTGTTTGCTTATTTTGATGAATCTATGAGTAGTATCGGAGGGTATGAACCATAGAGAAGTTGGAATATAGTAGATATTACACCAATATGAATTTATAATGAGTTAACAACAGTACCTAAGTGGTGATTTATTTTCTTACACTAACGGAGGTTACGAGTTTTCTGTTAAGTTTTGTGTTGTGAAGTTTTCAAGTTTTGGGTAAAGATTCGATGGACTATGGAATAAGGAGTGGCAAGAGCCTAAGCTTGGGGATGCCTGAGGAATCCCAAGGTAATATTGATGTATAACCAAGAGCCTAAGCTTGGGGATGCCCCGGATGGCATCCCCTCTTTCGTCTTCGTTCATCGGTAACTTTACTTGGGGCTATATTTTTATTCACCACATGATATGTGTTTTGCTTGGAGCATCATTTTATTTTCTTTTGTTTTTCCTGTTGTTTGAATAAAATACCAAGATCTGAAATTCTTAAATGTTAGATAGACTTCACGTAGTTACATAATTATTCAACTACTCATTGTGCTTCGCTTATATCTTTCGGAGTAGTTTGTCATTTGCTCTAGTGCTTCACTTTTATCCTTTTAGAGCACGGTGGTGGTTTTATTTTGAAGAAACAGATGAACTCTCGTGCTTCACTTATATTATTTTGAGAGTATTTAGAACATCATGGTAGTTTGCTTTGGTTATGAAACTAGTCCTAATATGATGGGCATCCAAGATGGGTATAATAAAAACTTTCATATAAAGTGCATTGAATACTATGAGAAGTTTGATACTTGATGATTGTTTTGAGATATAAAGATGGTGATATTAGAGTCATGCTTGTAGATTAGTTGTGAATTTGAGAGATACTTGTGTTAAAGTTTGTGATTCTCGTAGCATGCACGTATGGTAAACCGTTATGTGATGAAATCGGAGCATGATTTATTTTTTGATTGTCTTCCTTATGAGTGGCGGTCGGGGATGAGCGATGGTCTTTTCCTACCAATCTATCCCCCTAGGAGCATGCACGTAGTACTTTGTTTCGATAACTAATAGATTTTTGCAATAAGTATGTGAGTTTTTTATGACTAATGTTGAGTCCATGGATTATACGCACTCTCACACTTCCACCATTGCTAGCCTCTCTAGTACCGTGCAACTTTCGCCGGTACCATAAACACACCATATACCTTCCTCAAAACAGCCACCATAGCTACCTATTATGGCATTTCCATAGCCATTACAATATATATTGCCATGCAAATTTCCACCGTTCTGTTTATTATGACACGCTTCATCATTGTCATATTGCTTTGCATGATCATGTCGTTGACATAGTATTTGTGGCAAAGCCATCGTTCATAATTCTTTCATACATGTCACTCATGACTCATTGCACATCCCGGTACACCGCCGGAGGCATTCTTATAGAGTCATATTTTGTTCTAATATCGAGTTGTAATTTTTGAGTTGTAACTAAATAAAAGTGTGATGACCATCATTATTAGAGCATTGTCCCAAGCGAGGAAAGGATGATGGAGACAGTGATTCCCCCACAAGTCGTCATGAGACTCCGGACAAAAATAAAAAAAGGAAAAAATAAAGGCCATAAAAAAGAGAATGCCCAAAAAATGAGAGAAAAAGAGAGAAGGGACAATGCTACTATCCTTTTACCACACTTGTGCTTCAAAGTAGCACCATGATCTTCATGATAGAGAGTCTCCTATGTTGTCACTTTCATATACTAGTGGGAATTTTACATTATAGAACTTGGCTTGTATATTCCAATGATGGGCTTCGTCAAAATTCCCTAGGTCTTCGTGAGCAAGCGAGTTGGATGCACACCCACTTAGTTTCATTTGTTAAGCTTTCATACACTTATAGCTCTAGTGCATCCGTTGCATGGCAATCCCTACTCACTCACATTGATATCTATTGATGGGCATCTCCATAGCCCGTTGATACGCCTAGTTGATGTGAGACTATCTTCTCCTTTTGTCTTCTCCACAACCACCATTCTATTCCACCTATAGTGCTATATCCATGGCTCACGCTCTTGTATTGCGTGAAGATTGAAAAAGTTTGAGAACACCAAAAGTATGAAAGAATTGCTTGGCTTGTCATCGGGGTTGTGCATGATTTAAATATTTGTGTGATGAAGATAGAGCATAGCCAGACTATATGATTTTGTAGGCATAGCTTTCTTTGGCCATGTTATTTTGAGAAGACATGATTACTTTGTTAGTATGCTTGAAGTATTATTATTTTTATGTAAATATTAAAATTTTGTCTTGAATCTTTCGGATCTGAATATTATTGCCACAATAAAGAGAATTACATGGATAAATATGTTAGGTAGCATTCCACATCAAAAATTCTGTTTTTATCATTTACCTACTCGAGGACGAGCAGTAATTAAGCTTGGGGATGCTTGATACGTCTCCAACGTATCTATACTTTTTTATTGTTCCATGCTATTATATTATCAACCTTGGATGTTTTATATGCATTTATATGTTATTTTATATATTTTTTGGGACTAACCTATTAACCTAGAGCCCAGTGTCAGTTTCTGTTTTTCCTTGTTTTTGAGTATCGCAGAAAAGAAAACCCAAACGAAGTCCAATTGACCTGAAATTTCACGGAGATCATTTTTGGACCAGAAGATGCCCACGGAGTACCAGAGATGGGCCAGAAGAGTCCCGAGGCCACCATGATGGTAGGGGGCGCGCCCTACCCCCCTGGGCGCGCCCCCTACCTCATGGCCACCTCGGGGACCCCCTGACTTGTTCCCGACTCCAACACCTCTTATATAAGCCCAAACTTCCAGAAAGAAACCTAGATCAGGAGTTCTGCCACCACAAGCCTCTGTAGCCACCAAAAACCAATCTAGACCCGTTCCGGCACCCTACCGGAGGGGGGAATCCCTCTCTGGTGGCCATCTTCATCATCCCGACGCTCTCCATGACGAGGAGGGAGTAGTACACCCTCGGGGCTGAGGGTATGTACCAGTAGCTATGTGTTTGATCTCTCTCTCTCTCTCTCTCTCTCTCTCGTGTTCTTGATTCAGCACGATCTTGATGTATCGCGAGCTTTGCTATTATATTTGGATCTTATGATGTTTCTCCCCCTCTACTCTCTTATGATGAATTGAGTTTTCCCTTTGAAGTTATCTTATCGGATTGAGTCTTTAAGGATTTGAGAACAGTTGATGTATGTCTAGCATGTGCTTATTTGTGGTAACAATGGGATATCACATGATCCACTTGATGTATGTTTTGATGATCAACTTGTGAGTTCCGTGACCACGTGAACTTATGCATTGGTGTTGGCACACTTTTTCCTCTTGACTCTTCGGTAGAAACTTTGGGGTACTCTTTGAAGTTCTTTGTGTTGGTTGAATAGATGAATCTAAGATTGTGTGATGCATATCGTATAACCATACTCGCGGATACTTGAGGTGACATTGGAGTATCTAGGTGACATTGGGGTTTTGGTTGATTTGTGTCTTAAGGTGTTATTCTAGCATGAACTCTAGGATAGATTGAACGGAAATAATAGCTTCGTGTTATTTTACTACGGACTCTTGAATAGATCGATCAGAAAGGATAACTTTGAGGTGGTTTCGTACCCTACAATAATCTCTTCATTTGTTCTCCACTATTAGTGACTTTGGAGTGACTCTTTGTTGCATGTTGAGGGATTGTTATATGATCCAATTATGTTATTATTGTTGAGAGAACTTGCACTAGTGAAAGTATGAACCCTAGGCCTTGTTTCAAAGCATTGCAATACCGTTTTCGCTCACTTTTATCATTAGTTACCTTGCTGTTTTTATATTTTCAGATTACAAAAACCTATATCTACCATCCATATTGCACTTGTATCACCATCTCTTGGCCGAACTAGTGCACCTATACAATTTACCATTGTATTGGGTGTGTTGGGGACACAAGAGACTCTTTGCTATTTGGTTGTAGGGTTGTTTGAGAGAGACCATCTTCATCCTACGCCTCCCACAGATTGATAACCTTAGGACATCCACTTGAGGGAAATTTGCTACCGTCCTACAAACCTCTGCACTTGGAGGCCCAACAACGTCTACAAGAAGAACGTTGCGTAGTAGACATCACCCTGGTGTTTGGGATTCATTCCCATTTCTTGCATGGGACCTAAGCATGCACCCAAGGACACAGATTTGATTTTTCAACCAATTTATATGCACTGGAGCATGTGCATGTAGTTCAAATTTGAATTATGCACATAAATGCATTGAAAACTCACTTAATGCATAAAAATGTCCAAACGAACCCCGAAAAATCACAAAAAATGACACAACACTCCTGTTGTTCTATGTTGTTACGAGAATTTTTTTCAAAGCAATAAGAGGCAATGGATACCGTTTCGTCCCCAAAGGTGGGACGTTCCCTACCGAAACCATCATGCTTGTTGTGAGAAGCTCTGGTTTGTGAGAAGCATATACCCAAACCTGCCCCAAATGGGACACAAAGTTTACCACGGCATGTTGATGCCACTCCATGATAGCATGCCAAGTTTCATGAATTTCAGACGAGCTTTGGATTTACTAGAATTAAAAAACCAGGTATCTCAATGTTTGCGCCCGAGTGACGGCGGCAGGCTGTTCGACATTCATTCCCATTTCTTGCATGGGATCTAAGCAGGCAACCAAGGACACATATTTGAATTTTTAACTAATTTATATGCATTAGAGCATGTGCCTGTATTTCAAATTTGAATTATGCACATGAATGCATAGAAAACTCAGTTAATGTATAAAAATGTCCAAGCGAACCCCGAAAAGTCCCAAAAATTGACACAACACTCCTGTTGTTCTATGTTGACACTAGGAAAAAATTTGAAATCGAGAAGATGCAACAGATATCGTTTCGTCTAGAAAGGTGAAACGTTCCCTACCGAAACTATCACACTCGTTGTGAGAAGCTCTGGTTTATGAGAAGCTTATACCCAAACCTTCCCCAAACGAGACAAATTTTTTACCACGGCATGTTGATGTCGCTCCATGATAGCATGCCAAGTTTCATGAATTTCGGACGAATTTTGGATTTACTAGAATTACAAAAGCAAGTACGTCGATGTTTGCCAGAGAGCCACGGTCCCGTGGTGTTCAAATTTCATCCTCATTTCTTGCATGGGAGATAAGCATAAACCCATGGACACATATATGATTTTACAACCCATGTTGGTGCAGCGGAGCATGTGCATGTAGTTTAATTTTGAATTGTGCACCTGAAATGGCTACAAAACCAATTTAATGTATAAAATGTTCAAACGAACCCTGAATAATTCCAATTCTTTTACGACACACATATAGTTGCATGTTCACTCCAGATAAAAGGTCTAGCAATTCAAACTCCGTCCATTGCTGCTGTGACCCCATTATGTAATTCAAATCAAGGCGAAAAATCAAGTAGATTGCACATAGTTTATTATCACCAACCGTGTGAGATGCAGCACAGAATATCCTGGAGCACCGTCGGTGTATAGTATGCCTATGGCTTACGTGAGAAGGTGTGTCGGCTATAGTCCACAGCTGGCGTCTCAAACACACTAGCTCGCTCCCCAAATGTCATTTCACTGTTAAATCGTCGCTGGTGAAAGATGGGTACGTGGACCCATGTTGTGAGGGCAACTTTGGTGGCTCACTCCAGCAAGAGCGCGGTCGCAGCTGCCTTGCGCGTGCTTACAAGGTGCATGAGCGCGGCCGCAATCTGCGACCGGGTGGCCAAGGCAGCCCAAACTGCCGATGTTGCTTCTCAGGTGGCGGCAGCAACATCTGCCTTAGGGAAAGCAACTGGCGAGAGTGGCACAATAGTTGTCCGTTCCGCATCGGTGGCCTTAGCCCTGATGGAGGCTGAGGGAGTCCTAGACTAAGGGGTCCTCAGGCGTCCAACCTATTGGATATGGGCCGGACAGATGGGCTGTGAAGATACTCCTTGGCATGGAAGGCAAGCTTGGCAACCAAATATGAAGATTCCTTTATCCAAACAGAAGGTATATGGGTTATTTATTCCCAAACAGAAGAAAAACTAAAAAATAAAATTGGGTTGCCTCCCAACAAGCGCTATCGTTTAATGCCCCTAGCTAGGCATAAAAGCGAGGATAGATCTAGGTTGTGCCGTAGTAATAAGATAGATCGGTGAAACTCATTTCATATTCTCTATGTTCGGCAAAAGGGCTAAATTTAATAGGACAGAGGTCCCCAAGATCAATTTTAGGAGGTATAGGTTCCTCTTTCGGCCCTTCGTATTGCACAACCAATTCATCATTATAAGCATTCTTTTGACAGAACCTTGTGAGCCTAAACTCAAGAGAGCATCCTAGCTCATTGTTTTGAATAGCCAAATCATCATTAAGTTCAGAGATTCTATCAATTAAAATATTGATTGGCACCTTTTTTTCTAAGGTTTTCATTGAAAGCAACATAGTCAAGAGATTGAAAGCGCATAATTTCTTCTTGATCAAAGAGGATAGATTCTATGGGAGGACGACCAGCGTCCACCCTATAGTGCGCAAAGATTTCTTTGGCTTCTTTTATTATAAATCTGAATTCATGAGCCAAAGAGATAGTAGCGTCACGCTTAACAGAGGAATGCTCGATATTAGAAAATTCTAGGAAAATTCTTTGTATAGATGGGTGCATATGCATAAATTGCCTTTCAAGTTCAACGATAAGCATGGCAATAGCGTCCGCAAGACTACTAGTTCTATGAAGAATAGAACCGCCCATAAAGGGCAAAGCACTGGCGCAAGTAAAAAAATCTTGGATGACTCCTTTTCCAATAATATTACCACTACCGATTCGAAATCTTTTTGTATGATAGGTAGGGGGTTCTTCAGCCGGAGCATCAGAATTTTCTGTGACATTGTTATCGCCCATATCGGCGATAACTTCCCCAACTTCAGACATAGCGACAAGCAAGCAATCCAACACACGGGCAAACAAAAGGGCAAGCGAGAAAAAGGCAAACGGAGAAAGAGAAGCAGAAGGAGATTGAGAAAGAGAGGGCGAATAAAACGGCAAGGGTGAAGTGGGGGAGAGGAAAACGAGAGGCAAATGGCAACTAATGTAATGCGAGAGATAGGGATTGTGATGGGTACTTGGTATGTTGACTTTTTGCGTAGACTCCCCGGCAACGGCGCCAGAAATTCTTCTTGCTACCTCTTGAACTTGCGTTGGATTTCCTCGAAGAGGAAAGGATGATGCAGCAGAGTAGCGTATGTATTTCCCTTAGTTTTTGAGAACCAAGGTATCAATCCAGTAGGAGGCCACGCTCAAGTCCCTCGTACCTGCACAAAACGATAGCTACTCGCAACCAACGCGATTAGGGGTTGTCAATCCCTTCACGGTCACTTACAAGAGTGAGATATGATAGATATAATATTTTTGGTATTTTTCATACAGAGATGCAAAGTGAAAAGTAAAAGGCAAAGTAAAAAAGCAAAGGAAGATTAAAGTGATGGAGATTGATATGATGAGAATAGACCCGGGGGCCATAGGTTTCACTAGTGGCTTCTCTCAAGAGCATAAGTATTCTACGGTGGGTGAACAATTACTGTTGAGCAATTGACAAAATTGAGCATAGTTATGAGAATATCTAGGCATGATCATGTATATAGGCATCACGTCCGTGACAAGTAGACCGAAACGATTCTGCATCTACTACTATTACTCCACTCATCGACCGCTATCCAGCATGCATCTAGAGTATTAAGTTAAAAACAGAGTAACGCTTTAAGCAAGATGACATGATGTAGAGAGATAAATTCATGCAATATGAAATAAACCCCATCTTGTTATCCTCGATTGCAACGATGCAATACGTGCCTTGCTGCCCCTTCTGTCACTGGGAAAGGACACCGCAAGATTGAACCCAAAGCTAAGCACTTCTCCCATGGCAAGAAAAACCAATCTAGTAGGCCAAACCAAACAGATAATTCGAAGAGACTTGCAAAGATAAACAATCATGCATAAAAGAATTCAGAGAAGATTCAAATATTATTCATAGATAGACTTGATCATAAACCCACAATTCATCGGTCTCAACAAACACACCGCAAAAAGAAGAAGATTACATCGAATAGATCTCCACAAGAGAGGGGGAGAACTTTGTATTGAGATCCAAAAAGAGAGAAGAAGCCATATAGCTAATAACTATGGACCCGAAGGTCTGAGGTAAACTACTCACACTTCATCGGAGAGGCTATGATGATGTAGAAGCCCTCCGTGATGACGGCCCTCTCCGGCGGAGCTCCAAAACAGGCACCAAGATGGGATCTCGTGGATACAGAAAGTTGCGGCGGTGGAATTAGGTTTTTTTGGCTCCGTATCTGTTTGTTTAGGGGTACGTAGGTATATATAGGAGGAAGAAGTACGTCGGTGGAGCTTCAGTGGGCCCACGAGGGTAGGGGCGTGCCTGGGGGTATAGGGCGCGCCCCCTACCTCATGCCCACCTCAAAGCTTCCTTGGCGTAGGGTCCAAGTCTCCTGGGTCATATCCGGGAAGAAAATCACGTTCTAGAAAGGTTTATTCCGTTTGGACTCTGTTTGATATTCCGTTTCTTCGAAACACTGAAATAGGCAAAAAAACAGCAATTCTGGGCTGGGCCTCCGGTTAATAGGTTAGTCCCAAAAATAATATAAAAGTGGAAAATAAAGCCCAATATAGTCCAAAACAGTAGATAATATAACATGGAGCAATCAAAAATTATAGATACGTTGGAGACATATCAGTTACTTGCAACAAGTGTCAGCAGAAAGGGCACTATGCGAACAAATGCTTCAACCAGAGGCGCCTTCCGCCTCCTCCTCCTGTGAGAACTGCCAGCAATGCAGTGGTCAAGCATAATCCCAAGTTTGCAAAGGTCAACATGATGAACGCAGATCAGGCCGAGGACTCTTCAGAAGTGATCATGGGTAACCTTCCTGTTAACGATATTCCTGCAAAAGTTCTTTTTGACACGAGTGCATCACTTTCTTTCATTTCAAGACCTTTTGTTTCCAAGCATGAGTTTGTTACCGAAAAGATTCCTTTCCCGTTGAAGATTGTGTCCCCAGGCAAGCATATGACATCTAACAATTGCGTCCCAGATGTTTCTATCAAGACGGGCGACTTTAAGTTTCTGTCCTCTCCAATTGTTCTTGGTAACTCGGATATTGATCTAATTCTCGGCATGGACTGGCTTTCTAAGCACAAGGCTCAGCTTGATTGTGCTGCCAGGCAGATTCAATTGACACACTCGTCTGAGGATGTGATCATCTATGCCACTCGTGATGATACCATTCGACTGTTTTCTCTCAATGAGAAGGGCGAGTTGAATGCCATCTCTCAGATTCCAGTCGTTTGTGAATATGAAGATATCTTTCCAGAAGAGCTTCCGGGAATGCCTCCTCACCGGCCATTTGAATTTGTCATTGATCTTGAGCCTGGCACGGAACCTGTTTGCAAACGTCCTTACAAGCTTGGACCAGAAGAGTTGAAGGAGTTGAAGAAACAACTCGATGTACAAGAGCGTATGGGTCTGATCCAACCGAGTTCTTCTCCATGGGGTTGTGGTGTTCTTTTTGTAAAGAAGAAGGATGGCATGGACTGACTTTGTGTCGACTACCGTCCATTGAACAAGAAGACCATAAAGAACAAGTACCCACTTCCCAGCATCAATGAGCTTTTCGAGCAACTCAAAGGTGCTCAAGTTTTCTCCAAGCTTGACTTCCGTATGGGCTATCATCAGATTCGCATTCGTGAACAAGATATCCCCAAGACAACATTCAGAACAAGCTATGGTTCTTATGAATAACTATCATGTCTTTCGGCCTTGTCAATGCTCCTCCAACATTCCCTCGCATGATGAACTTCATCTTCAACCCTTACACAAATGATTTCGTCTTGGTGTATCTCGATGACACTTTGGTCTTTTCCAAGAACAAGGAGGACCATGCCAAGCATTTGAGATTGGTGCCGCACAAACTCAGAGAACATCAATTCTATGCGAAGTTTTCAAAGTGTGAGTTTTGGCTCGATGAGGTTCTCTACCTTGGCCATATCATCTCCGCCAAGGGCATAGCTGTTAATCCTGAGAAGGTGTCTGCAATTGTGAATTGGGAACCGCCTCGAAATGTGAAGCAGCTCCGCAGTTTCCTTGGGCTTGCAAGCTATTGTCGAAGATTTGTTGAGAATTTCTCTAAGATTGCAAAGCCTCTTTCCAACCTCCTCCAGAAGCATGTGAAGTATGTCTGGACGCCTAAATGTGACATCGCTTTCAACACCCTCAAAGAGAAGCTAGTCACAGGTCCAGTTCTCACTCCTCCTGATGAATCCAAACCATTCGAGGTTCTCTGTGATGCTTCCCTGCAAGGTCTCGGTGCCGTGTTAATGCAAGAGAAGAAAGTTGTGGCCTATACCTCTCGTTAGTTGAAGCCCAATGAAAAGAACTAGCCCACTCATAACCTCGAGTTGGCGGCAGTTGTACATGCTCTGTTAACATGGAGACATCTCTTGTTGGGAAGGAAAGTGGACATCTTCAATGATCATAAGAGCCTCAAGTACATCTTCACTCAACCCAACCTCAAACTCAGGCAGACTCGTTGGGTCGAAATGATTCAAGAGTATAATCCGAGTATTGAATATACTCCAGGCAAGGCCAATGTCATTGCAGACGCTTTGAGCAGGAAGGCTTACTACAACAGTTTCATTCTCAAGCCCTTCCAACCAGATCTTTGTGAATATTTTTGCAAACTTAATCTCCAAGTTGTTCCTCAAGGATTCCTTGCCAACCTTCAAGTCTCTCCTACTTTGGAAGATCAGATTCGTGAGGCTCAACTTCTTGATGCCATGGTGAAGAAGGTGAAGAATGGGATTGCCAAGAGTCAACCCAAGTACAAGTGCTATCGCCTTGATGACAAAGATACTCTATTCTTCGAGGATTGAATTGTTGTTCCTAAGGGTGATCTACGTAAAGTCATTATGAACGAGGCTCACAGTTCCCTTCTATCCATCCATCCTGGAAGTACAAAGACGTACCATGACCTCAAGCAATCGTATTGGTGGACTCAAATGAAGCGAGAAATTGCTCATTTCGTGAATGAATGTGATGTCTGCAGAAGAGTGAAGGCAGAACACCAACGGCCAGCTGGTCTCCTCCAACCTCTTGCCATTCCAGAATGGAAGTTTGATCATACTGAGATGGACTTCATGACTGGATTTCCCAAGTCCAAGCGTGGAAATGATGATATCTTTGTTGTCATCGACAAGCTTACCAAAGTGGCTCATTTTCTTCCTATCAAAGAATCTATCACAGCAGCTTAGTTGGCAGAGTTATATACCTCCAGGATTGTCTCCTTGCAGGGCATTCCGCAGTTGATATCTTCAAATCGTGGAAGCATCTTCACTTCTAAGTTCTGGGATTCCTTCCAGAAGGCCATGGGCACCAACATTTGCTTCAACATAGCCTTCCACCCTCAAACTAGTGGACAAGTCAAGCGAGTTAATCAAATTCTTGAAGATATGCTCAGGGCTTGTGTCATTTCTTTCGGTATGAAGTGGGAAGATTGTCTTCCATATGCCGAGTTCTCCTACAACAACAACTTCCAAGCGAGTTCGGGCAAGGCCCCATTCAAGATTCTCTATGGCACAAAGTGACGTACTCCTCTTAATTGGTCAGAGACTGGTGAGCGCCAACTTCTTGGCAATGACTTAATCACAGAAGCTGAAGAAATGTGCAAAGTCATCCATGAAAATCTCAAAGCCGCGCAATCACGCCAGAAGAGTTACTGTGATAGCAAGAATCGTGACTTGGCTTTCGAGATCGGAGACCATGTCTACCTCCGCGTCTCTCTAATGAAAGGTACTCTTCGCTTCGGTATCAAAGGGAAGTTTGCCCCTAGATATGTGGGTCCTTTCAAGATCATTGGCAAAAGAGGCGATCTCCCCTATCAACTTGAGCATCCATCCAACTTTGCAAATGTGCATGACATGTTTCACGTGTCACAGCTTCGCAAGTGTTTCAAGACTCCTGAGCGTACCATCAACTTTGAAGATATTGATCTCCAAAAACACATGTCTTATCGTAAGCATCCCGTTGCTATTCTTGAAGAAACTGAGCGCAAGACTCGCAACAAGTCTATCAAATTCCTAAAAGTGAAGTGGTCACATCATTCTGACCGAGAAGCCACCTGGGAACACGAGGACCACCTCCGTTCCGAATATCTGGAGTTCTTTCAGTCCTAGATCTCGGGACGAGATCCTTTCGTAGTGGTGGAGAGTTGTAACGCCCCAGATGTAACTTACCATATTTGTACTCCAACTCTTGCCATTTTTGGCTCTAAGTTATGAGATTTCCCCGTGGTTGGGTTTTGTCTTCATTTTGCATTTTGTCCATGTCATGCATATCATATCATGTCATCATGTGCATCGCATTTGCATCGTGTTCATTTCATGCATCCGAGCATTTTCCTCGTTGTCCGTTTTGCAATCCAGCACTCCTACGTCCTCCGGCGCCCCCTTTTGTCTCTTTTCATGAGCGGGTGTTAAACGTCCTCGGATTGGACCGAGATTTGCCAAGTGGCCTTCGTACACCACCGGTAGACCACCTGTCAAGTTTCGTGCCATTTGGAGTCCGTTTGATACTCCAATGGTTAACCGGGGAACCGTAAAGGCGTTGTGTGTGTTGCAGCCCAACACCCCTCCAAGTCAGCCCACTAATCCATCCAAACCCCCTCCATCCTCTCGGTCATTCGGTCACTCGCGTGGCCGAAAACCGCTCTCCATTTGGACACTCCCACCTCCTTCTATGTATAAATATGTGATCGCCTCCATTTTCTCGCGCAGACGAAACCCTAGACCCGCTCCCTCTCCGCCGTCGGACACGTCCGGCCATCGCTGGACGAAACCGCCACTACACCCGCACCACTGGTGTGTCGCCACGTGTCCTCTCCACCCGCCTCCGCCGTCCGGCCCGCACGGCCCGCAGCAGGCCCGTGGGGACCGTGCCATCGCCGCAGCCGACCGCGGGAGCCCGTGCCTAAGCTCCGCAAGCTCCCCGCCTTTCGCGCCCGTCCTCGCTGGCGCTGCTCTTCCACCGCCGCCGTTCGCAGCTCGCCGGCCGCGCCGCCCGCCGTCGCCGGTCCCCCGCACCAGTGCCTCCGTCCGCCGCCTCGCCGACCACCGCCTTTGCCCTCTTCGTCCCCGGCTCCGGTGACCCGCGCCTGGATCCGCCTCTCCACCTCGCCGGCACACCTCTCCGGCGAGAACTCCGGCCACGGCGGTGACATCTTCGGCCGTCCTCGTGGACCGCGCCAGATCGAGATCCGAACCCTAGGGTTGACCCCGATTTTCTCTCAAAGTCATTTTCTGCATTATTTTCAAGCACTGTTCGACATGCCATAACTTCGCATTTGTAGCTCTGTTTTGTGCGTGTTAATATCGAGATGTTCATCTGGATGTGCTCTTCCTTTTGTTCCATTGTGACCTGCTTGTTTGAGTCCATATTGATGCCTAAATGGTTGATGCAAGAGTGCTATATAATGTTAGTTCCTGTTTCTTAGCAGATTATGAGCATTTGTCGTTTTTGCTACATTTATTGTGTGCTGCATATGGGCATGAGCTCTACATGTGTTTTGGGCTATGCCATGCCATATTTACAGGGGTGTATGCCATGTATTTTTGTGATCAATGTGGTGACTAGCACAAGCGTGCAAAGTAGCTCTCGTAATATTGCTGATTCCAGGGACTTAGAATTTCACCAAGTCATTGCTCTGCTGTTATTTTTATGCCATGTGTTCATGTTGCTACAGAGAGATCCATGCTTCTTTTGAGTATGTTCAGTAAGGATGTTTTTGTCATATGGTTATGATCTATCCATCCATGTCCCTGTTTGCATTTCTGGAGTGCCCTAGCATGACTCAATCTTGCTCTACTTTTGCTATAAAATGTTCCCCGTAGATTGTTTACGTGTTAATCAATTTTGCCAAGGTTGTTGTAGTTGATCCATGCATGCTATGAACTTGTTATTGCTTTGTTTAGCTTCATGATCATGTCTTCTTGCTGATGCTATTTTTATCTTGTCATGCAATGCCTTGTGTTGAGTGCATCGAGCTCGCAAACGTGCCTTCATAACTCTTTTTTTGCCATGTCCAGTTTTCTGCTAAGTCTGAATCTGTTAACGAAACTTGCTATGTTTACATGGGTGCCATCATATCTTCTGATCCTTTTTGGCTTATGGTCAGTAAGGGACTTTTGTTATATGCTTTGAGTAGATTCATGCCATGCCTTGTATTGCTATGTTATGTTCCTGTAGCGTGTTGTTATCTTGCTCTAAACATTGCTTCCTGATGTTAAATTCTGGCATGTTAGTATTTTCACTAAGTCTGTGATGCTGATATCTTTTGCTCTTTTGCCATGCTTGTTTGAACCTGCTCTTGTGTGATTTAGCCGTAGCTCAGTGTTCATCTTTTGTCAAGCATCTTGAGTAGATCACTTGAAAGTGCAACTATCCCTAGGTGGTTTTGGTAATTCATAACAACATATAGCTCATTGAGCTAATGCTATTCCAAGGTGATCATTTCAGGAAAGCTCAATGATTGGCATGGCATGGATGGTGAAAGTGGAACCCTCAAAATGCTAAGGACAAAGGATTGGCTCAAGCTCAAAAGCTCAAGACTCTTCATTTTATATTTTAGTGATCCAAGATCACATTGAGTCATTAGGAAAAGCCAATACTATCAAGGAGGGATGAGGTGTTGCTTAATGAGCATCTTGCTTCATGTGCTTAATGATATGCTCCAAAATCCTCAGCTACTTTCCCATATCCACATATGACCTAAACCCTAAGCCAAACTCGGTCCTACCGATTCTTTCTATTCGGCGCCACCGAGTTTCACTTGTCATAAGCCACTGCCAAACCCTAGCAATTCGGTTCTACCGATAGGGATCTCGGTCTCACCAAGATGGGATTGCAAACTGTCTGTTTCCCTTTCGTAACTTTTCGGTCTCACCGCAAGAGCGGATCGGTCCCACCGAGATTGCAATGTAAACTCTTTGTTTCCTTTTGTAACTTTTCGGTCTCACCGAAAGAGCAAATCGGTCCCACCGAGTTTGCCTGACCAACTCTCTGGTTAGCTTATTACCAAAATCGGTCTCACCGAGTTTGTGTAATCGGTCTCACCAAGATTATGTTATGCCCAAACCCTAACCATATCGGTCCTACCGAGTTGCATGTCGGTCCCACCGAAAATCACTAATGGTCACTAGGTTTACTATTTCGGTCCGATCGAGTTTTCTGATTCGGTCCCACCGAGATTGGTAAATTGTGTGTAACGGTTGGATTTCGTGTGGAGGCTATAAATACCCCTCCACCTCCTCTTCATTCATGGAGAGAGCCATCAGAACACATCTACACTTCCAACTCATATGTTCTGAGAGAGAACCACCTACTCATGTGTTGAGACCAAGATATTCCATTCCTACCATATGAATCTTGATCTCTAGCCTTCCCCAAGTTGCTTTCCACTCAAACCTTCTTTCCACCAGATCCAAATCCTATGAGAGAGAGTTGAGTGTTGGGGAGACTATCATTTGAAGCACAAGAGCAAGGAGTTCATTACCTACACACCATTTGTTACTTCTTGGAGAGTGGTGTCTCCTAGATTGGCTAGGTGTCACTTGGGAGCCTCCGACAAGATTGTGGAGTTGAACCAAGGAGTTTGTAAGGGCAAGGAGATCGCCTACTTCGTGAAGATCTACCGCTAGTGAGGCAAGTCCTTCGTGGGCGATGGCCATGGTGGGATAGACAAGGTTGCTTCTTCGTGGACCCTTCGTGGGTTGAGCCCTCCGTGGACTCGCGCGACCGTTACCCTTCGTGGGTTGAAGTCTCCATCAACGTGGATGTAGGATAGCACCACCTATCCGAACCACGGGAAAAACATCCGTGTCTCCAATTGCGTTTGAATTCTCCAAACCCTTCCCTTTACATTCTTGCAAGTTGCATGCTTTACTTTCCGCTACCAATATACTCTTTGCATGCTTGCTTGAATTGTGTGATGATTGCTTGACTTGTCCTAGAATAGCTAAAATCTGCCAAGAACTAAAATTGGGAAAAGGTTAAGTTTTTATTTGGTCAAGTAGTCTAATCACCCCCCTCTAGACATACTTCCAATCCTACAAGTGGTATCAGAGCTTTGGTCTCCATTTGCTTTGATTTCCATAGCTTTTGGTGGTCATAGCCTTGGTTTCACAACCTAGGAGAGTATGGCGTCTAGCGAGGGAAATTATCACCGTAGAGGTCCTTACTTTGATGGTACTAATTTTGCTAGTTGGAGCATAAAATGAAAATGCATATTCTTGGACATAACCCCGCCGTTTGGGCTATTGTGTGTGTTGGTTTGCAAGGTGAATTATTTGATGGGAGAGAACCAAACCGTGAAGCTACCGCGGATGAGTTGAAGATGTTGCAATACAATGCTTAAGCTTGTGATATTCTCTTCAACGGATTGTGCCCCGAAGAATTCAACAAAATCAGCCGTCTTGAGAATGCAAAGGAAATTTGGGACACTTTGATTGATATGCACGAAGGTACCGACTCCGTCAAGGAATCCAAGTTGGATGTGCTTCAAAGTCAACTTGACAAGTTCAAAATGAAGGATGGTGAAGGTGTCGCTGAAATGTACTCTAGGCTTGCTCTCATCACAAATGAGATTGCCGGCTTAGGAAGTGAAGAGATGACCGATAGATTCATCATCAAGAAGATTCTAAGAGCCTTGGATGGAAAATATGATACCATGTGCACATTGATCCAAATGATGCCCAATTACAAAGATCTCAAGCCAACGGAGGTAATTGGAAGAATTGTTGCTCATGAGGTGTCACTTAAGGATAAAGAGGAACTTCACACCAAATCAAGTGGTGCCTACAAAGCCTCATGTGAAGCCCCTACATCATCAAGTGAGAAACAAAACTTCAATGAAGAATTGAGCTTAATGGTGAAGAACTTCAACAAATTCTACAAGAGTAGAAGCAAAGATAGAAGCTTCAAGTCAAGGTCCTGCAATGACAAAAGATCTTCTAGTCGAGAGCGAAACTGCTACAATTGTGGAAGACCCGGACACTATTCAAATGAGTGTATGGCTCCCTACAAGAGAAGAGAAGACTCTCCAAAAAGAAGAAGCAAAGAATCACCACCAAGAGAGAGAAGGAGTAGAGATGATCGTTATGAACGAAGATACTCACGGAGAAGCAAGGATTCGGAAAGGAAGGAAAAATCATCAAGGAGCTACACAAAATGAAGACATCAAGCTCATGTTGGTGAATGGGTATCCGGCTCCGACTCCGACAGCCACTCCGAGAGAAGTTATCACTCCGATTCCGAATATACTCAAGATGAAGGTGTTGCCGGTCTAGCACTTGTGTCAACGAACTCCTACGACATATTTGACTCACCAAATGAAGGAATTGGAAGATGCTTCATGGCCAAAGGTCCTAAGGTAACACACCCCGAGTATGTTGATTTTAATAGTGATGAAGATGACTTGTTAGGTGATGATTTACTTGTTGACAACTCTAGTGATGAATACTATGATGAAACATCAATTAATCATGCTAATCAAGATAAAACAAATGACAATGATAAGGAGAAGATTGAGGCTCTAACTAAATAACTAAACACTCTTAAGTTAGCTCATGAAACTATCTTCGAAGATCATCGAGAACTTTTAAAAGCTCATGAGAAGTTACACTTTGAAAAGCTCAATCTTGAGCAAGAGCATGAGTTTTTAAAGGCAATCAATAATGATCTCTGCAAGAAAAGTTCTTCTTACATTGCCAAGCGTTTACTCTTATCCACTTACATACCTCAAGTCAAGTCTAGTAACAAGAACAAGAAAGATTCTTCCTCTAGTAGTAACAATGATCATGCTAAATCCAATATTGTTGCTTCTAGTAGTTCTCTTGATTCCACTAATGATTCTCTTAGCCAAGTTACACTTGAGCAAGAAAATAGCTTATTGAAGGGAATTATAGAGAAAGGAGTGTACAAAAGCCTTGCCGGGAGTAAGCAATTCGAGGAAATTGTGCGCAAGCAAGGAATGCACCGGAAGAATCAAGGTGTTGGTTTTGAACGAAAGTTCAATGCCAATGGAGTTGAGTGGGAAGAAGATCAATACCCCAAGACAAAGTTTGTTCCTCAACAAGACAAGTATGATACTTCCTTCAAGGGGACACAAGCTCAAGATGATCTTCCACCACAAGACTACAAGCAAAAAGGCAAGGACAAGCTTCAAGAGGAAATAGATGCATTTGAAGAAGCTCCTAAGACCTTAGTCAAGTGGATTCCCAAGACCACTTCAAGTTCCACTACATCAAGTATGACTACAACTCCAAGGATTCCCATCAAGATGGTGTGGATCCAAAAGAAGAAGAACTAGAGAGTTCTTGAGGGTGACTCCACCAACATACTTCACTCTTATCATTTTGGCAAGAACAAGTGCAATCAACTTCCACATCTTGCACTAGTTCAAGGAGTCACAAACCCTCTTGTTGGTAAGACAAGGGACAAGGTAACCTAAAAGTTTGCATGGACATCATCTTGTGTGTGCATCACTCTATGTCTATGGATATCCTTGTTTGTTCCTTGTGGGACTAACCCATGTAGGTATTGAAAGTGCAATTCACTCAAATGGATAGCTCCAAGTGATCTACATCAACATTGAGCATCCACATCTTCAACATCTACATGAAGTCATCATCGACAAAACCCAAGGTTAGTTCATCCCTCTTAGGGGGGATATCACATCTAGGGGGAGCTTTACTCTAAGACTTGAGCTAAAGCAACTCTAAAGATGTGAATACAATAATGCTTTATGTAAAAGTGGTAACCCCACTTGACCTTAAACGATGAGTATGACCTACGATCAAGTGTTCTCACTTGACTCCTAAGTCAATATACTCATATATAGATGACCTACTCATCGCAAATTGCTTGATAGATGCTAGAATTGGTTGTGCATGCTTTGTCACATATTTCAATTGCCATCTTATTGTGTGAGCATGTTGGTTGCATATTTTACTCATTCGAGGACATCCACTTGTTGTTTTGATTGTTTGGCTTTATTTCCTTTTGCCAAGTGGATGGACAAGAATGCCTAAGAACCTCCTCTAGCTATCTATGATTTTCTCGTCTCAAACTCTATTCATGCTACATCACAAAATTTGATCAAGTCAGATTCGAACCACTCTGTGTGAGGAGCGCTCGGAGTCCCCGATTCGTCATAGACTTAAACTTCCAAAACCTCTTTTTGATTCTCAGTCTGACCGATACCCCACTTTCGGTCTTACCGAGATCATTAAGTTGATCTAGGTTTTCGATCTCGGTGCAACCGATTTGAACCTTTCGATCACACCGAGTTGCAATAACTGTCTACAGTTTTGCATCTCGGTGCCACCGAGTTGTTCCACTCGGTCACACCGACAGGGTCGGGCTATATATAGTCACGGGCAAAATTTGGAAATTTCTCCGAACCCCTTCGCCTGCGCGATAGCCTGCTCTTCCAACATGGTCTCTAGATCGTCTTCTCGCCGCCAGCCGCCTCCAGTCACTGGTCTCCGTCGCTGTCAACGGAATTCAACCCCGCCGTTGCCGCCGTAGCGAGTCTCCGCCGAACTAGGGTATGGACTCGATCTTTGTGCTATTCCCCAATCCGATTCCTAGCACATTGTGATCATATTTATTCTAGCCACATTTGATAAACTTCTATCCAGTCAATGAACTCGTAGATTAGGTTTGATTCAAAAATTCTAGGTTTAGGTTTCCGCCGAAACCATCTCGGACCCACCGAGTTGAAAAACTCGGTCCCACCGATTTGGCTTATGCCATTGCACAAGTGAAACTCGGTCTGACCGAGAATTACTTATCGGTGTGACCGATTTTGGAACTCTGTGAAACCCTAGCAGTCTCGGTGCCACCGAACTGTGACTCGGTCCAACCGAGTTCACTAGTTTAGGTTCCAAAACTGCTTCGGTATCACCGAGTTTGAAAATCGGTAGATCCGAGATGATTTCAGTGAGAAACTAAAACTAAGTTTTTGAGTCATTCTTTTGCAAAAATCTCTGCATTTTGTGATGCTCATCTATTCTACCTCATCTATAAACTATTCACAGGGTCAGCAGTCAGCTTTTTCATCATGTCAGACCACAGTGATAGCCAGAACATGTCAGAAGAGCAAGTGCAGATGAGTGAGGGCACTAGTCCCTCAAGTTCTTCAGATGATGGCAGCAGAAGTACTCCTAGCAATCTGCCTAAAGCTGCCACCAGACAGAGGAAGAAGAGAACCTCCGAATCAGAGGATGAGGATTATGTGGCAGAAGAGGAAGCAACTTCAAAGAGAGTAGTGCTTGAGAAGGAACATGGCTCAGCTCAAGGCACAAAGCCAGGGATGAAAGTCAAAAGGCCAGCAGGCAGGTAGCCTATGTCAAAGGCCAGAGCTTCAACTGAGAAACCCACTCCCATAGAGCCAGTTGCTGCTGAAGGCAAGAAAAGGAAAGAAAGGGTCAAGAAGACCGTAGCCAGAGTGCTTGGCAAGGCTTCCATCATGGAAGATGAGGATGAAGAAGAAGAGGTTGCTGCACCAGCACCTAAGGCACCCAAGCTGATGGGTGATGCCATAAGAGCAGGAGCAACTGCTTCCAAGGCCAAGCCAGCTCCAAAGCCAAAGCCAAAGAGGAATACAAGAAGCATCCCAGCTGCTGAGAAGAACAAGGCCCAGTGCCTGACATTGCTGAAGAAGAAGAAGATCAAGTTCTTAGAAAGCTCAAGCCCAAGATCCCAGACCATAGTGATGCTCATCCTGTGGCTGAGGACATGAAGCCCAGGAGAGATTCAGGGCTCAGGAAGTGGACAGAAGCAGGTCCGTATGCTTCAAGGAGAAGGACTGCTGTTGACTACAGGTTCCACACTAAGGAACAACAGGACTTCTATGAGACAGTGCTGCTAGACAAGAAGCCCATTGTCTGTGACATGAGATGGGTTGATTGGCAATACATCAAGGACAACAAAGAGTACTACCCTGGAGTGCAGGACAGCTTCAAGGCATGTGGAGTAGAGGACTTTGTTGGGCAGAAGCTCACAAAGTGGAACGAGGAACTCATCATGCAGTTCTACTCCACAGCCCATTTTTATCCAGATGGTAGGATAATTTGGATGTCTGAAGGTACGAGGTACCAGTCTACAGTTGCTGAATGGGCTCAGCTGATCAATGCCCCAGAAGAGCATGAGGATGACTTGGACATTTATGCCAAGAATAAGATGGACCACAACTTAATGTCAAACATGTACAAGGAGATTCCAAATGAAGCACTTGATACCTTCAAGTTTGTCTCAGTGCACTATCTTCTGTCAGGGCTGCCAACTATCAACTAGATTCTTAGGCACACCTTGTTGCCCAAGTCAGGTGATCACAAGATGATCAGAGGCCATGCGATCAATTTGCTTCATATCTTTGATGTGCCACAGAAATTCAAAGTCATGAGCCTCATCGTAGAAACAATCAAGAGGACTGCAGCAGACCAAAAGAGGAGCTGTGGATATGCCCCTCAAATTCAGGAGCTCATTAACTCCAAGATGGGCACGAGCATATACTTATTGGACAAGGAACACCTGCCCATCCGTCCAGATTTTGAAGATAATCAAGTTGTCATGACTGAGAATGAACCATCGTCCGTTCAAGCACAAGCCAAGAAGGAGAAGGCAAGGAAGGAGAAAGCTGCCAAGATGCCAACTCAAGAGGAGGCATCTGAATATTTCTTGAAAACCAAACAAGAGCAGCTTGGTTACCTGATTGCATCCACCCTGCGGATTGAGAAAGGACTAGCCACCCTAAATCAGAACCAGGCAAGCCTAGAGAGGATCGTAGAACAAAAGTTCTATGACTTGGATATCAAGGTGACAGAGATTCAGACTGCAGTGGAGTAGCTCCAAGATGACATGCAGGAGAGGAAAGGGAAGACTACAACTAATGCCTTTGTCAGAGTGCCACAAGGTCCGAGGTCGTCTGCAGTGCCAGTTCCTAACACAAGAGCAACCGCCTCAGCTCCAGCCGCAGCATCAGCCCAACCAGCTCCAGCGTCTACTTCAGCTCCAACTCTAGCGTCTACTTCAGCGTCTACGGAAGCCTTCGTCCTTGGAGTGATCCGAACTCCACCACCACCTGAAGATCAAGCCTGAGTGTCGATCTAGCACTATGCATTTTCTAGGAACTTTTTGGTAACTTGTTGCCAAAGGGGGAGAAAATGTGTAGATCATAGGCTTCGAGAGAGAGTGTTGCTTTTATTCTCTCTTGCTTTATTTGGTGGTTTTTCGCTTTGTTTGCTTTTGAGTGCTTGAGATACTATGTCGTTATGCCTGTGAGACATTGATGATCATGTGTTTGATCATAAGCTACACTTAATGCTTGCTTAATGCTATTATCTTATCTATCGTATCTATCTTGGTGATGAGTGCATGTATTTCTTTCTTATCATTTTAAGCGCTCCACCAAGATGTATGTGACATGGAAGAGTAACCCATGACTCTAACTCTTTGTGCATTTGCAGTCCAAAGCAAATCTTAAATATGCACAAATTTAGGGGGAGCTCTTACTTATCACATACTTCTCAAAGCGACGATATATTTCATGCTTATTATCATTTGTCGAAGCTTTGATCTATATGTTGTCATCAATTACCAAAAAGGGGGAGATTGAAAGTGCAACTATCCCTAGGTGGTTTTGGTAATTCATAACAACATATAGCTCATTGAGCTAATGCTATTCCAAGGTGATCAGTTCAGGAAAGCTCAATGATTGGCATGGCATGGATGGTGAAAGTGGAACCCTCAAAATGCTAAGGACAAAGGATTGGCTCAAGCTCAAAAGCTCAAGACTCTTCATTTTATATTTTAGTGATCCAAGATCACATTGAGTCGTTAGGAAAAGCCAATACTATCAAGGAGGGATGAGGTGTTGCTTAATGAGCATCTTGCTTCATGTGCTTAATGATATGCTCCAAAATCCTCAGCTACTTTCCCATACCCACATATGATCTAAACCCAAAGCCAAACTCGGTCCTACTGATTCTTTCTATCCGGCGCCACCGAGTTTCACTTGTCATAAGCCACTGCCAAACCCTAGCAATTCGGTTCTACCGATAGGGATCTCGGTCTCACCGAGATGGGATTGCAAACTGTCTGTTTCCCTTTCGTAACTTTTCGGTCTCACCGAAAGAGCGGATCGGTCCCACCGAGATTGCAATGTAAACTCTCTGTTTCCTTTTTGTAACTTTTCGGTCTCACCGAAAGAGCAAATCGGTCCCACCGAGTTTGCCTGACCAACTCTCTGGTTAGATTATTACCAAAATCGGTCTCACCGAGTTTGTGTAATCGGTCTCACCGAGATTACGTTATGCCCAAACCCTAACCATATCGGTCCTACCGAGTTGCATGTCGGTCCCACCGAAAATCACTAACGGTCACTAGGTTTACTATTTCGGTCCGACCGAGTTTTCTGATTCGGTCCCACCGAGATTGGTAAATAGTGTGTAACGGTTGGATTTCGTGTGGAGGCTATAAATACCCCTCCACCTCCTCTTCATTCGTGGAGAGAGCCATCAGAACACATCTACACTTCCAACTCATATGTTCTGAGAGAGAACCACCTACTCATGTGTTGAGACCAAGATATTCCATTCCTACCATATGAATCTTGATCTCTAGCCTTCCCCAAGTTGCTTTCCACTCAAACCTTCTTTCCACCAGATCCAAATCCTATGAGAGAGAGTTGAGTGTTGGGGAGACTATCATTTGGAGCACAAGAGCAAGGAGTTCATTACCTACACACCATTTGTTACTTCTTGGAGAGTGGTGTCTCCTAGATTGGCTAGGTGTCACTTGGGAGCCTCCGACAAGATTGTGGAGTTGAACCAAGGAGTTTGTAAGGGCAAGGAGATCGCCTACTTCGTGAAGATCTACCGCTAGTGAGGCAAGTCCTTCGTGGGTGATGGCAATGGTTGGATAGACAAGGTTGCTTCTTCGTGGACCCTTCGTGGGTTGAGCCCTTCGTGGACTCGCGCGACCGTTACCCTTCGTGGGTTGAGGTCTCCATCAACGTGGATGTAGGATAGCACCACCTATCCGAACCACGGGAAAAACATCCGTGTCTCCAATTGCATTTGAATTCTCCAAACCCTTCCCTTTACATTCTTGCAAGTTGCATGCTTTACTTTCCGCTGCCAATATACTCTTTGCATGCTTGCTTCAATTGTGTGATGATTGCTTGACTTGTCCTAGAATAGCTAAAATCTGCCAAGAACTAAAATTGGGAAAAGGTTAAGTTTTTATTTGGTCAAGTAGTCTAATCACCCCCCCTCTAGACATACTTCCGATCCTACATCACTGCCATGTGCTTTGTTGCTATGTTGGAGTGCAGTAGCTTAGTTTCTTGTTGCATTCTAGATGGCATCGTGCTGTTAATCGCAGAATTGTGTCATTCTTGTTTTGCTTGCCATTTGCAAACCATGCATCCGTTTTCGGTGATCTTTATATCGATTTCGACCGAAATCAACTCATCTTTCCAGTGGCACACTTGGTTCACCAAGTTGATGTCTGGTTCAATCTTTTCCTTCTGAAGCACGCATATGCATTGCATATCACATCCCGCATATCATGCCATGTTTTGCATCATGTTGCTTGCGCATTGCACCGTGGTTGATTGTGGTTTCCTTTGCTTGTGTGCTTGCCTTGGGTAGAGCCAGGAGACGTGTTCATGATCGAGGAACCCGTTGAGTACGCTTACGAGGATCAAGCTTATGTCAATTCGGAGAACTTTGTAGGCAAGATGACCATACCCTCGAAATCACTTCTTTCTTTGCTTGCTAGTTGCTCGCTCTTTTGCTATGCTGTGATACCTACCACTTGCTATATCCTGCCTCCCATATTGCCATGTCAAACCTCTAACCCACCTTGTCCAAGCAAACCGTTGTATGGCTATGTTACCGCTTTGCTCAACCCCTCTTATAGCGTTGCTAGTTGTAGGTGATGATGGAGTTTGTTCCTTGTTGGAACATGTTTATTGTTGGGATATCATTATTATATCTTGTTTACTTTAATGCATCTATATACTTGGTAAAGGGTGGAAGGCTCGGCCTTATGCCTGGTGTTTTGTTCCACTCTTGCTGCCCTAGTTTCCGTCATACCGGTGTTATGTTCCTTGATTTTGCATTCCTTACGTGGTTGGGTTATAATGGGAACCCCTTGACAGTTTGCCTTGAATAAAACTCCTCCAGCAAGGCCCAACCTTGGTTTTACCATTTGCCACCTAAGCCTTTTCCCTTGGGTTCCGCGGACTCAAGGGTCATCTTTATTTTAACCCCCCCCCGGGCCAGTGCTCCTCTGAGTGTTGGTCCGAAACGGGCAGCCTACGGGGCCACCTCGGGGCAACTCGAGGGTTGGTTTTACTCGTAGCTTGACCTATCCGGTGTGCCCTGAGAACAAGATACGTGCGACTCCTATCGGGATTTGTCGGCACATCGGGCGGCTTTGCTGGTCTTGTTTTACCATTTTCGAAATGTCTTGTAACCGGGATTCCAAGTCTGACCGGGTCTTCCTGGGAGAAGGAATATCCTTCGTTGACCATGAGAGCTTGTGATGGGCTAAGTTGGGACACCCCTGGAGGGTTTTGAACTTTCGAAAGCCGTGCCCGCGGTTATGGGCAGATGGGAATTTGTTAATATCCGGTTGTAGAAAACCTGACACTTAACTTAATTAAAATGAATCAACAGTGTGTGTAGCCGTGATGGTATCTTTTTCGGCGGAGTCCGGGAAGAGAACACGGTCTCGTGTTATGCTTGAACGTAAGTAGTTTCAGGGTCACTTCTTGATCTTTATAGCTTCTCGACCGTGCTTTGCTTCTCTTCTCGCTCTCATTTGCGTAAGTTAGCCACATATATGCTAGTGCTTGCTGCAGCTCCACCTCACTATCTTTGCCTACCCTTTTAAGCTTAAATAGTCTTGATTGCTAAGGTGTGAGATTGTTGAGTCCCCGTGACTCACAGATTACTGCCAAAACCAGATGCAGGTGCTGATGATGCCAGGACAGGGGACGCGACCGAACTCAAGTGGGAGTTCGACAAGGATTCAGGATGTTACTATGTTTCCTTTCCGGACGATCAGTAGTGGAGCCTAGTTGGGGCGATCGGGGATCTATGCATTTGGGGTTGTCTTTCTTTATTTGGTTCCGTAGTCGGACCTTGATTGTATTCTGGATGATGTAATGCTATATTTATGTATTGTGTGAAGTGGCGATTGTAAGCCAACTCTTTATCCCTTTCTTATTCAGTACATGGGATGTGTAAAGATTACCCCTCTTGCGACATGCCTACTATGTGGTTATGCCTCTAAGTCATGCTCCAACACGTGGGAGATATAGCCGCATCATGGGTGTTACAGACACCTCCTTCATGGACCAAGACGTTGGGTTAAGAGTGATCATGTGCTTTCCCGAACACCCCCGTATTTTCTACATGGGGGTTGAAGCCGACGACTGGAAAACTTTCAGATTATACAAAGCGGCCGCACAGGAGGTACCAAAAGCTTTCAAGCAAAAATCATAATATTACCATCATATTGTCTTTTATAATTCAATACATTTCATTCAAATATCATATCTTTTGAGCACTAACCCTCTATCAAGCGGGCACCCTCTAAGATGTCCCCGAAATAGTGTTCGGGTGCGTGATGGTCCTTACCCTTGAGCGGACTCCTCGCTACAACGTCAGTGGCCTTCATCTTGGCCCAGTATGTTTTGACACGGGCAAAGGCCATCCGTGCACCTTCAATACACGTTGAACGCTTAATGGCGTCGATACGCGGCACCGCATCCACAAGCCACTACACCAAACCGAAGTAACTATTCGAAATGGGCTTAGTAAGCCACAGCCGGACTATGATGTCCTTCATGGCGGAACCAGATATCCTCTAGAGCTCGGCCCACTGGGCCATATGTTCATTTAGTAACAACTGACGCTTTGGCGTGCCGAACAGTGACCAAAAAAGCTTCTCCATGGCACACCCTTCCTGCACTTGGTAAAATTGTGCCGCATCGGAGGCACTCTTCGACAGGTCCAAAAAGGTGTCCGGAGAACTCCACATTTGGTTAAGCGGGGAATACTTCGGATCGCCGAACTTCGTCTGTAATAAGAAATGCTTACCAGCCGCTATCTCCCCAGCTTGTCGGATCTCTTCCCAAGCCGCTACAGACTCAGATCGTACTTCTTTCACCTCTTGTAAGGCCTTGTCGAGATTGGCCGGTTTGGCCTTGTTATCCTTCTCGAGGAATTCGCACTGGATGGCAGTTTCCTCTAGCTTGCGCGCCATGGTAGTAATTCTTTCCTCACACTGGCGCCGAGCAGCCTGTTCAGTTTTTAACTCTTCAGCTGCCTTATGGGCAGCCAAATTACTCACCTGGGTTTGCTCCTTGGCAAGGACAAGCTCAGCCCGAAGGGCCTCCACCGCAGCAGCACCATCTGTAGTTATGCGTGTCTCATTATACAATTCCATCTTCATGCTCATGTTATCATGCATACATATACTGGCTGACCCAAACACATACCTTGCACCTCGTCAAGACGCCTATTGATCAATGTGATGTCATCATCCGCCTCATCAATCTTTCGCTGCAGATCCGCAACCTTTGTGGATCGGGCAGTTACAGGGGAGGTAACAACCTGTGTTCCAAGTAGTCAGATTATTTCCTGGATAAATATTTTTGATCCTCTGATTGCCTCCCTTGTGAAGCCTATCAGAGTCTCAGGGGCTACTATCTATACACAGGAGTATTTCGTGAATAAAACACAATTGAAAGCATTACAACACAAACATCAAAGTTGTCGGTGTACAAAAGTAGGGGCTCTTCTTTTGACCCCTTTACTTGTTCACGGGCAGTCAGAGCCGCGCGCCACGGCCACACTTAGCAGGGCAGAGGAGGGAAGCCGGAGAGAAGCCGAAGTATGAAAAAACCAAGGCAACGCCAAGACCTGAAACACAGGAGAGCAAGAGGGCGAGGTGGACTCCCTCGGCAAGATCCTTGCCGAGGCAGCCTTCACAGCCCCGGCAAGAACCTTGCCGGGGCAACTTGCCCGATGCCAGCGGAGCGAGCCACCCTTGAGCCCGCAGGCTCCAACCCAACCAACTACATTGGAACTAGGGCTCGGGAGGAGCCTCTATGCTGGCATGCAAATCTTAGTCAAGATCATTAACATACGAGATCAGATGAAGACCAGAAGACGGCGACCCTCGGCGGGATCCTAGCCGAGGGAATCCACAAGACCCCCGGCAAGACCCTTGCCAGGGACGACTACGACGCCACGGCAAGGCCCTTGCCGAGAGCATCAGCAGGGCCACTGTCGGTCCCGCTCCAAACAAGACTCCACCATCCTCCCCAAGCAGCTGCTAGCTCAGCCAGATGGGCAGGCACCTGCGTGGCGACGGGCAGCCTCTACACCGACTCAGCAGGCATCTGCGTGGCGACGTGCAACCATTCATGAAGGCTCCACCACCATACCAACCCAGTAGCCAGCCAACGCGGCGCCATGATGCCTCATCAACTCGGACGCGTGTCGAGGCCAGGCGAGGCAACGACAGCTGGGACGTGCTTCCCTGGCATCCCCGATAAAGCAAGGAGGGAACGTCGGCAGCGCATTAAATGTGTTTGTCCGACGGTCCCAAAGGATACACTCATCCATTGTAGACCTTTCCACCTCCTATGTGCCACTGTGGCAACCCCTTTTTCCTATAAAAGGAGGCCCGAGGCGACCAGGAGGGGGATTCGGCTCTTTTGGGCAAAGTTGCACCCCGTAGCTAGCTCAAGGACACAAGAACACTCAAATACATCCACCAAAGCAAGACTAGGGTAATATGCATCTTCGCGGCCCGAACCTGGGTAAACGATCCGTGTGCTCCCTGTCAGACCCGCTCTTCGCATAACCCCGCGCCCGCCAACCGTAGAAGGGATCCAAGTGACCCCCTAGGCGTCGTTTCCACCGACATCTCTGGCGCGCCAGGTAGGGGGCGCGGTCGTGAGAATCTGGTCTAATTGGGGCAGCGTCTTCATCGTGGCCGTCGTTCCAAGGAAGAAGACGACCGAGCTTGGCCGTCGTTCCAAAGGGGCCCTTCCGCAATTGGCAACGCCCTTGTTCTGTTTCGAGTCCGCTCCACAGCTCAAGTGGTCGCATCAAGAGTGGCGGGGTAGCCTTCCACAATTGGCAACACTCTCGATTCTGACTCGAGTCAAGCTCAACGGTTCGAGTGGCCGCGTTGAGAGCGGTAAAGTGGTTCGCCTGGCAATAAGCACACCCGGCAGGCTATTAGGGATATGTCCCCAAGGTGCCACCCTGGGTTTACGCACCGGCGAGCCTACCCGGTTAACGTAGGCGGATATACAAGGGAAGATCAGACATGAAAATAACATGCATTGTATCAAAAGTACTATAGAGTTATATTACATCAATTGGCGTTGCGGTCCTAACTAAAGATATGAATTGTCTTGGCCATGAACCTGCAGCGGCAATGACAAACGGGGTGCCTAATCCCGGCGCTGGCCCTCCACCTCTCGATTCCGCCGATGCAGCTGATGATGGGCTTGATACGCTCCTTGAGCGTCGCGAGGTCTGCATCCTCCGGCAAGCTCTCCATCACGGTGTTGAAGCTGAAGTTGGGATTCCAGTGCGCCACCTTGGTGAGAACCTTGGTCAGGGCACCCCGGCAAAGCCTCCGGGACTCATCGGCCAGGGAGGCCGCCCGGTTGGAGTGGAGCTGCTCTAGGGCCCCGAGGACGCCCTCGAAGAAGATAGTCAGCTTGGCGTTGGGGCTCGCGTTGCGCTCCGGGGTATACCTCACATTTGGCATCCCCATGGTAGCCAGCTGCGTGGTGATCCTACCGGCGACGCCTTCGAGACGCCCGATCCAGGGTTCTCGCCTTCCACAAAATCCTTGTGGTTGGCGGCTTCATTCTTCCGCAACTGCTTCTCGGTCTCCAGGTCCTTGGCCAGGGCCTCCTCCCAGGCCTTGCCCTCCGACAACATCCCCTCGAGACCCTCCAACTTCAGCTTGAGGTCTTTGATGGAGTTATTGGCCTCGGAGAGCTGCCCGGCCTTGTCGAGCACTACACCCTGTGCCTCAACCAGGGCATCGTTGAGCGTGTCCTTCTCCTTGGACAACTTCACGACCTAATCCTTCATCTCATCCCGCTCCACCTCCAGCTCCTTTGCCTTGCCGGCGTGAACCAGAGCCTGGGCATCGAGTGTGTCCCTATGCCTCTGCTCCAGCTCCTGGGTCCGCTGCACGATGAGCTTCTCCACTTCCTCGTCCTTGCCGCGGAGCATTGCGGCAAGCTTCTCCTCACGCGCGGCAAGGTCCTCCTCCTGGGAGTTCAGCGCGGCCTGGTGCTAGGCTCGAGCGGCCTCGGCTGCGGCGGCCAGGTTCTTCGCCGTGTCCTGGGCCCTCTCGATGTCGGCCCGCTCCATGGTGAGCTCCACCTTATTCCTGGCCAGCTCGCTCTGGGCGGCCTTCAGCTCCTCACAGGCTTGGCGGTACCAAGTCTGCGCCTCGGCGACGTGTCCCTTGAGGTCTGCCTCAGCCTTGTCCACCGTTGCCATCCTGGACTTGGCCTTGTCCAGGCAGGTGCGGTGGAGCGCCAGGAGCTTCTGAAAGCTGGCGCCCATGGCCTGGAGAAGCCGCTCTGTGGCACCCCGGCTTAGAGCGACCGGTTTACCATGCATTGCCAGCCTAGAGACCATGTCTTTTGGCAACACACACCATCTTGGTACAGAAAATAACCGCTTTATTGATGCTAGCAGATCGGAGTTTATATTACAACAGGGGTCGAGGCCAAGCCGCACACACGGTGCGGCTGAACAATATGTACATTATTTAGTGAACATAAAGGGGCCTCGATCATAACAACTACGCGGCAGCGGAACAACGTCGTAGCGGAAACTCCATAGCACAGGGACACCAATGTGGACACGATCTAGACTCGAGCAGCACTCCTTTCCAATGAGACTTTCCTGAAATATGGCATGACATGCCAGGTCAGTACATTGAATGTACTTGCAAGCTCACAACATGCATAATCATAATGACAAACAATATCATGATAATTAACCAATTAATAATGCAATAATGTTCCAACATGCTGTGATCATGCTCTTGTGATAAATGTCCCTCAGGACCGACTTACCAACCGTGATCGTTCTCGGATCACAAACAAACCACCATCGTGGCCTTGACAAGAGTAACTCGTGATCCTTACGGCGATCACAACCACGACCAATATTTGGTCTCGAGCATCTCGATGGCCTTTTCGCCATCATTAACAGTGCAAAGTTCATAACTTAGTGTGCAAATTAAACATTGACTCATGGTGGGACCTACTACGAGGCGTCCGTGACCGTGGACTCGGCTATCGATAGATTATACACTCTACAGAGGTAGCACACTGTACCCACACCACAGAACCCATGGCCTCGCACTCCATTCGGGTGGACCAACAGCATTCCGACGAAACCCCTCCATTGCCATGACACTCTCCCGGCCACTCCGACCCAATCCCCAACGGGCTAGTCCTGGGTGGCCCCGTGTCTACCAAAGACACAACGACCATCGTCGTGGCCAAAACGGTCCCACTCGAGACCCGGTACCATAATCTCAACAACAGGAACACAAGGTTATGCCTGCTTACTGGGCCAGGGTAAGCATGCCCATAACCTTCCCTAGTTGGAGGCACCGACCAGAGGCATGTCAATGGACCGAATCAAGGCCTTCCCACAAAGGCAAATGTGGTTGCACTGGGAAAAACTCGATTCAGCGGCACCATGACCTAGTCAACGATATATTCAAGTTGAGTTATAGTCAGGTTCAACTTAAAATGAAAATGACCGATGTCATAGCATGCCATGAAATGCAATACTACACATGCATCACATATTAACGAAAATGACTGATGTCAACCATATTCACACTAAGCATAAACATCAACAACTTATATTACTTTCCTGGTCAGGGTAACTCTCACTTTAATAAGGTATTTTGTAGCAAGTTTTATTATTTTTCTCATGTAGGAAAATAACTTTGATTAATTTCTCATATGCATAGCAAAAATTATACTATCATCACCACAAGCAAATCCTAGTTTCTTTACCAACCAAGTTAGGTTAAAACATTCTGTAAATCAAGCAAAATGGCTAAACAAGCACTTAACAGCATATTTTCTAGCAAATTTTACTATTTTATTTGTGCAAGAAAATAACTTTAAGTAATTACTCATATGCGTAACAAATAATTTTATCATTACAACAAGTAGATCTTAGCTTTTGTTACCAACTAAACTAGTTTCAAAAAAATTGTAAATCAAGCATAATATCTAACAAACACTTAACAGAATATAAATGACATAATAGTTATTTAAATGAATGGATTAATCATTTCATTCAAGTAAGAAAATCATAAATATTGAAACGACACCATGAAAATGTTGTTGTGGCTCGCCTTAGTGCAGATGCGGTTCACAAGCCTTCTGGTGATCCTCAAGACAAGCCTCGCCCTCTAAAACTAATTTTAAGCACAAGAAGAAAATATCAAGAACACTTCTGAAAATCACCAGAAATTCTAGACAGCTCGGAAAAATCTCATTTTTGGTGAGCTGCTAGATTTCTTTACAAATAACATAATGCAAAAAGAATCAATTCATTTGGACTTATGGTTGAAGAGTTATAGATGTTTGAAGCTCTCTGGAAATTAGTTGAATTTGAATTTAAATAAAACAGACTAGGGGGTGATGTCGAAGGCGTAAAGCCTCAGGACGCCACCACTCGTACCGCTTTGCGCGCGTACAGAGTGGCTGACTAGCGGGCCCCGCTAGTCAGGTGAGGTGGAGGGGGAGAAAGAAACAAAGGGGGTCGCGGCTTCGCCGGAGCTCTCGCCGGCGACGAGCGCTCCTTGGCCAAAACGAGAGGGAGGGATCGAGAGAAGGGATGGAGGCGCACCTGCCCATACTCGTAGCGTAGCTAGGGGTGGTCGGACGGCATTGGAATCGACCTCGCAAGCGGAGGCAAAGACCGGTGGTCGCCGGAGATGAGGAAGACGGTGAGCAGAGGCATCTTCAGGGGCTCCAGGGGGATGGAACGGCTTCACCAGAGAGAGGCGGGGGCCCTGGAAGGATCGCCCGGGCCTGGGTGGGGCTGGAGCTACCGCGACGACCCGAGGGGCTAACCAGCGAGCTCGAGCTCGGGGACAGTGGCCCACAGCCTACCCGGCCGGGCTACGGCTATCTACATGTTCATGGAGTGTGTGGGAGTGGAGGATGGTGCTCGAGGAGGCTGGGGTGGCTCCTTTTAAAGGCGAGCATCAGGGTGGATCGGGGCTCCGCCGGCGACACTTGGACACTGCGCCCAGCGACGAGCGGCGTCAGTGAGAGGGGGAGAAGGCGACGCAGCTCACGCGGGGACTGTGGGCGAATGGGGACGGGCATAGGATCAAGAGGAAGGCGATGAGCATAGTGCAGAGTGCACTGTGGCGTTGGACGGACCGCGCCCGTGCTCACTGCGGCGAGCTCCGGCGTTGGCGAGCGCCAGAGGGAGTTAATGGCATTGAGACGAGGATGGTGGCGAAGTTTGGCACGCTCAGGCAGACGGGGGAAGCGAGCACGCATGAATAGAGCGCTCGTCGGTACTCAGAGCGCGTCGACAAGCATGCTGGTATCGTGGACACGTGTGGTCACCGCGTGAACTCTTCCTTTAGGCCGACCAATGTCCAAAGATCATGGCTGGCTTGTTGTTTGTGGTAGTTTTGAAGATTACCATGCTTTGGTTTGGCTCCAGATGTAGTAGAGAAGATTTTACAAGCCAGGTAAGTTTCTAATCAGTAACTTTGAGATGTTACTGAGGTCAAATGGCTGGGAGTTGGGGGCTGTGCTTTGGAAGCTAGCCATCATCTACTAAGGTGATGATGCACAAGAAAATTCAGGCACAATGGAGCAAGTAAAATGGTAGTTGCTGTAGAAACCACCATTTCTGTCCAAAATAGAAAATATTTTCTGTAGAAAAAATATTCCAAAAAGTGATGAAATGTTTTTGCTCAGGAAGGTGCCCTAAGGTTTAAATAATATTTCTGAATTTTCTCAGATTTTTTTGGGCAAGAAAAATTAGGGTTTCATTGGAGCTCATTGAACTAGCTAGGGTTTTAGAGAGGAAAATGAATATTTTTCATTTAGGAAAAATATTCCCAAGATTATTTTGAGGTGGATCAGAAGGGGAATGATTATTAGAGAGGGGAATGATACACTTGGGTGAAAGCCAAGGGTACCCAAGTGTTTAAGTCCATATGAAAAGATTCAAAAACTCCAAATCTCAAACTAAAGCCAAATGAAAATTAGGCAAATAAGAGAGGGCAAAAATCAAGCTGTCACAAACCTCCCCCACTTAGAATGAATCTCGTCCTCGAGATTCGGTTGCTTTGGAAAACCACTCTGGATAATGAGCCCTTAGGAATTCTTCCCGCTCCCAAGTTGATTCTAATTTTGTGTGATGCTCCCACTGAACCTTGTAGAATTTCCTTACTTTACTGCGAGTGACCCTTTCCATCTGATCCAAAATCCTAAACGGTCTCTCTTCATAGGTTAAATCATTTTCCAATTCTATCTCGGCCATAGCAGTCCTTTTCTCGGGCAGGGATATGCATCGCCTTAACTGGGAAACATGAAACACGTTGTGCACGTCTGACAGTTCAGGGGGTAGTTCCAACTGATATGCAACAGAGCCTACTCGGGACATGACTGGAAATGGACCAATAAATCTAGGTGCCAACTTTCCATGTTCTGAAATCTCTTGACTCCTTTCATAGGAGTGACTTGAAGGTATACGTGTTCTCCGGGTTCAAAACTAATATGTTGGTGCTTTGCATCATAATAACTCTTCTGTCGAGATTTGGCCAATTGCAATCTGTCTCTGATTTCCTTAACTTGTTTCTCAGCTTCCATCATGAGATCTGTCCCGAAGATACGGCTATCTCCAGTTTGAGACCAATTCAAAGGAGTGCGGCACTTACGGCCATACAGAGCTTCATACAGTGACATTTTTAGACTGGTCTGGAAGATGTTGTTATAAGAAAACTCGGCATATGGCAAGCAACCTTCCCATTTAGGTCCTTGGGCTAAAGCACAGGCTTGCAACATATCTTCGAGTATTTGGTTTACCCGCTCTGTCTGTCCATCCGTCTGAGGATGATAAGCAGTACTATACTTCAGCGATGTCCCCAAGGCTTGATGTAGACGTGACCAAAAAGCAGAGGTAAACAGGGAACCTCGGTCGGAAGTGATAGTTCGGGGTACTCCATGCAGACTGACTATTCTGGATACATACAGCTGTGCAATTTGATTCGCTCTATATCCGGTGCTGATCGGAATGAAGTGAGCAACCTTGGTTAAGGTGTCCACTATGACCCAGATTGCATCATTGCCTCACTGAGTCTTAGGCAATCCCGTAATGAAATCCATACAAATGTCATCCCATTTCCATTGCGAAACCGGTAGTGGTTGGAGGAGTCCGGCTGGCTTCTGATGCTCTGCCTTCACCTTGTTACATATGTCACAACAGGCCACGAAATAGGCAATGTCTTACTTCATTCCATCCGACCAGAATATTTGTCTAAGGTCTTCATACATTTTTGTACCTCCCGGGTGAATGGAATATGAGGATTCGTGTACTTCTAACAGGATTTTCTTCTTTAAGTCTGGCTGATTGGGTACACAAATCCGTCCATGGAATCGGAGGGTACCAAATTTGTCCTTGGAGAAATCTGGGGTCTGCTCTGCCATCGGGCTCTTGGCACGTTTTTGCAGCTTAATGTCAGTTGGCTGGGCCTTGCGGATCTCTTCCTCAAGTGTGGGGGTAACTTCCAAAATATTAGCGAGGCCAGCATCCACTATGACCAGGTTGAGCTGAGCAATCTCCTCTTGTAGTTCGGGAGGCAAGGATTTCAATATGACATTTAAGCTGACAGGCTTTCGACTGAGGGCAATGGCAACAACGTTGGCCTTACTCGGGTGGTAATTAATTCCAAGATCATAATCCTTGACCAACTCTAGCCATCTTCATTGTCGGAGATTTAAATCCGGCTGAGTAAATATGTATTTAAGACTTTTGTGATTGGTTAAAATTTGGCACCTTTTTCCAATGAGGTAGTGTCTCCAAATTTTTAGTGCATGAACCACCGCAGCCAATTCCAAATCGTGAGTAGGATAATTTCCCTCGTGGGGTCGTAGTTGTCGCCATGCATATGCTACTACCTTGCTGTCTTGCATAAGTACGCAACCAAGGCCTTGCCTCGAGGCGTCACAATACACATCAAAACTATGGTAAATGTCGGGGAGAGTCAATACAGGTGCGGTTGTCAGCCGTATCTTTAGCTCATTGAAACTTTTCTCACAGTCCTCCGTCCATTCAAACTTCTTATCCTTTTTGAGCAGCTCCGTCATGGGTTTAGCAATCTTGGAAAACACTTGAATGAAAAGACGGTAATATCCAGCTAATCCGAGAAAACTCTAGATCTGCGTCACAGTCGTGGGCGGCAACCAATCGATCACATCCTTTACTTTGATCGGGTCCACGGCTATACCATCAGCGGATAGTACATGTCCGAGAAACCCAACTTTCTTGAGCCAAAATTCGCATTTACTGAATTTGGCGTATAGCTGATGGTCGCGGAGTCGTTGTAGCACTGTTCGGAGGTGATCCTTGTGCTCTTCTTCACCCTTGGAGTAATTGAGGATGTCATCGATGAAGACTACCACGAATTTGTCGAGGAAGTCCATGAATACTTTGTTCATCATCTGCATGAAGAAAGCAGGAGCATTGGTGAGACCAAAGGACATTACTGTATATTCATAAAGACTGTACCGAGTAGTGAATGCGGTCTTAGGAATATCTTCCTTTTTAATCTTGAGCTGATGATATCCGGTCCGTAAATCGATCTTAGAGAATACCTTAGCCCCACTGAGATGATCAAACAGATCATCAATCCTTGGCCGTAGATATTTATTTTTGATGGTGACCTCATTCAGCTGGTGGTAATCTACGCACCTGCGGAGGCTGCCATCCTTTTTGTCCATGAAAATAGCAGATGATCCCCATGGTGAAGAGCTGGGACGAATATATCCTTTCTGGAGCAATTCATCAAGTTGTTTCTTTAGCTCCACTAATTCTGATGAGGGCATCCGGTAATACTTCTTGTATAACAGTGCAGTTCCGGGCACAAGATATATTGCAAATTCCAGCTCTTTATCTGGTGGCATGCCTGGCAGTTCTTCTGGAAATACATCCGGGTACTCGCTAACCATAGGAATTAATTCCAACTCAGCCACAGGGGTGAAAACCAATTCTTGCTTGGGTATATTCTTGTGAGCATAGAATTTGGTAGTCTGCCCATTCAGACTGGTCAAAGTGACTTCTCGTGTTGCGCAGTTTATGCAAACTTGATATTGGGTCAACCAATTCATACCCAATATAATATCCAACTTTTCAGACTCAATAATTATCAGAGAGGTTGGAAAGTAGACTCCATTGATGTTGATTTCCAGATCACGGCAGACCAAATTGCTCTTGATTAAAGATCCCGGGGTTTGTACTAGCATATTTTTGCCCAAAAGCGTACAAGGAAATATGTTTTGGGTAGCAAAACTCCGAGAAATAAAAGAATGGGAAGCCCTAGAGTCAAATAAAATTACGGCAGGTATGTCATTAACAGAAAACATACCAATGACAACTTCGGGGTTCTCTTGGGCTTCATCGGCTGAGAGATGATGCACATGCCCAGTAAAGTTTTGCTGGGTCGGGCAGGACTCTATAAAGTTGACTTGTGGCATGAATAGGGCATTCGCCTTGTTGTTCTTGGGGCACTGTCTGGCATAATGTCCGTTCTACCCACAACTAAAACAAGAATTATTGCGCTGAAGCTCCTCGTGCACTGGGTTGGTCACGACATTCTTGACTTGAGTGGTGGTCTTGTTAACATTCTGTTGCCAATTGGGCGTGTATTCCACCTGAGTCTACTGCCAGGTATGAGCCTTTTGCATTGGTTGTCCATCCCTCTTTGGCTCAAACTTATGCTTGTTGTCGTTGTTAACAGGCCTATTATCTGATATAAGCTTGTGCCCCCGTTCAACAATGAAAGCCTTGTTCACCAGAGTTTGGAAATCTGGGAAATCAAACATACTGAGAGAACACCAGAGTTGCAGATTTAAGCCTCCAAGAAATCTGTCAATCTTCCTTTCTTCGGTGGCCACGTCATAAAGGGAGTAACAGGCCAGATGATTAAATTTTTGTAAATATTCACCCACCGACTGACTTCCTTGGATGAGTGCAAGAAATTCATGCTGATTAATCTTCATAACTCCAGTAGGGATATGATATTTCCGGAACTGATCCTTAAATTTTCCCAGGTGATTTCTTCATCAATAGGCCACATGGCTTTTGCATTTTCCCACCATATGGCAGCAGCGCCTTCAAGGTAATGAGTTGCAAATGGAACTTTATCATTTTGTTCAATACGAGCAATCTCAAGCTTTTCTCAATGGTACACAACCAATCGTCTGCATCCAATGGGTCAACAATCTGACTGAAACTGGGTGGCTTGGTCCTTTGAAAATCTGATAGCTTTGAGTAATGACCATTTTGATTTCCATTCTGTCCAACCATAGCTTGCACACTTCTTAATATTTCAATCAGATCATTGTTCCTTATTTCCTCAAACATATGCAGAATTTGCTAGGTGGAGGGCGGATTTGGCGGTGGAGGCGGTGGCGGAACGTACGGCTCGGGAGAATGTCCTACCTGTCGTGCGGAACGATGAACAGGAGTTCCTCATGAACGTTGTTACCGCTGCCTCCCTGCGTCATCCTATTGTGGATTTTTTTCCAAGACAACGCAATCGAGATGAGAAATATCCAAGAATAAATTTGGGGAAAAGGCAACAACAAATCCCGGAAGAAAACAAAAGAGCGAAGAAAATACGGCGAATAAAGTCCCAACATAATTATACATAGACTCATACATGAAAGATAAACAACATGCCAGGTTCAACTACTCTCATACATGAAACATCATGACGCGTACGACTACATCTGTACATCATCCGGACGACTGCGAATACTCAGAGGTACTACTGCTCTGCTGGTGCTGCGGTGTCCTCCCCTGAAGCGGACTCGGATCCTGAACTGACGAGGTTAACGGAAACCTCCGGGGTTAAAGGTAACACGATGACACTGCCTCAAGGGCTCTCCCTCAGGGGCAAGGGTAGGATGAAGCATCGGGGTTACAGGAGTAGTGACAAGTGAAACCCACTCAGCAGGAGTACTGAGAGGGTTCACCATCGAGGTGCCCGAGCTACTCGGGGGAGTAACCGGTGAAATAGGGGAACTAGAACTGGCTGGAATATAAGGAGTAAATCCCAGAGAGGATGGAGTAGTGGCGGATCAAGTAGTGACCAAAGCAGTGGCTAAAGCCGTACGGGCACGAGTTAGCTCCCGAGCCAACTCGTGGATCATAAGATAGCTAGTAGTGACATAATGAGCAAGGTGGCTAGCAACACTATCAGACTCCGGATCAATGATAGGGAAACGGACACGACCATTGTCGTGTAGAGAAGGGTGGTAATAGAAACCTGGGTGGTTCTGCATTCGGACCTCGTTGTAGCGAAGCTCGACAAGGACCTCGAATGCAGCAAACTGGACAGCCTGAGAAGCAGTAGAGGCGTAACCGCCCCGAGAAGTACGAGTGTAAGAGCTGGAATCGGAACTAGTCTGCAGAGTAACCATTGCGTGATACTCATACACTGAATCAGCTAGACGCTCCAGGTACACATGATAGACTAGATCGTCTTCGAGGGGGTACAGTCGACGCCACACATTGCGAAGGAGGTGCGGTGACATGTACAGCATCAGCTGCAACTGGCACGGATATGGCACCGGAGCCATGTACACTGACAGCCATTAGCAGGTTAGCATAAAAAAATATAAATCAGGTGCATGCAATGCAACAAGAACCTCCAAATGCTACCGACACTCAACTTAAACTCGTGCCTAGAGTCCAGTTAACATGTCGTAGTCTAGCGTGGCCTACAGTCAGTGCAGCTCTGATACCAAGCGTTGTGGCACCCCGGCTCAGAGCGACCGGTTTACCATGCATTGCCAGCCAAGAGACCATGTCTTTTGGCAACACACAACATCTTGGTATAGAAAATAACTGCTTTATTGATTCTAGCGGATCAGAGTTTATATTACAACAGGGGTCGAGGCCAAGTGGCACACATGGTGCGGCTGAACAATATGTACATTATTTAGTGAACATAAAGGGGCCTCGATCATAACAACTATGCGGCAGCGGAACAACGTCGTAGCGGAAACTCCATAGCACAGGTACACCGATGTGGACATGATCTAGACTCGAGCATCACTCCTTTCCAACAAGACTTTCCTGAAATCTGGCATGACACGCCAGGTCAGTACATTGAATGTACTTGCAAGCTCACAACGGGCATAATCATAATGACAAACAATATCATGATAATTAACCAATTAATAATGCAATAATGTTCCAACATGCTGTGATCATGCTCTTGTGATAAATGTCCCTCAGGACCGACTTACCAACCGTGATCGTTCTCAGATCACAAACAAACCACCATCGTGGCCTTGACAAGAGTAACTCGTGATCCTTACGGCGATCACAACCACGACCAATATTTGGTCTCGAGCATCTCGATGGCCTTTTCGCCATCATTAACAGTGCAAAGTTCATAACTTAGTGTGCAAATTAAACATTGACTCATGGTGGGACCTACTACGAGGCGTCCGTGACCGTGGACTCGGCTATCGATAGATTATACACTCTACAGAGGTAGCACACTGTACCCACACCACGGAACCCATGGCCTCGCACTCCCATTCGGGTGGACCAACGTCATTCCGACGAAACCCCTCCATTGCCATGACACTCTCCTGGCCACTCCGACCCAATCCCCAATGGTCTAGTCTTGGGTGGCATGTGTCTACCAAAGACACAACGACCACCGTCGTGGCCAAAATGATCCCACTCGGGGACCCGGTACCATAATCTCAACAATGGGAACACAAGGTTATGCCTGCTTACCGGGCCAGGGTAAGCATGCCCATAACCTTCCCTAGTTGGAGGCACCGACCGGAGGCATGTCAATGGACCGAATCAAGGCCTTCCCACAAAGGCAAATGTGGTTGCACTGGGAAACACTCGATTCAGCGGCACCATGACCCAGTCAACGATATATTCAAGTTGAGTTATAGTCAGGTTCAACTTAAAATGAAAATGAACGGTGCCATAGCATGCCATGAAATGCAATACTACACATGCATCACATATTAACGAAAATGACTGATGTCAACCATATTCACACTAAGCATAAACATCAACAACTTATATTACTTTCCTGGTCACGGTAACTCTCACTTTAACAAGGTATTTTGTAGCAAGTTTTATTATTTTTCTCATGCAAGAAAATAACTTCAATTAATTTCTCATATGCGTAGCAAAAATTATACTATCATCACCACAAGCAGATCCTAATTTCTTTACCAACAAAGTTAGGTTCAAACATTCTGTAAATCAAGCAAAATGGCTAAACAAGCACTTAACAACATATTCTCTAGCAAATTTTACTATTTTATTTGTGCAAGAAAATAACTTTAAGTAATTACTCATATGCGTAACAAATCATTTTATCATTACCACAAGTAGATCTTAGCTTTTGTTACCAACTAAACTAGTTTCAAACATTTTGTAAATCAAGCATAATAACTAACAAACACTTAACAGAATATAAATAACATAATAGTTATTTAAATGCATGGATTAATCATTTCATTCAAGTAAGAAAATAATAAATATTGAAATGACACCATGAAAATGTTGTTGTGGCTTGCCTTAGTGCAGATGAGGTTCACAAGCCTTCTGGTGATCCTCAAGACAAGCGTCACCCTCTGAAAATAATTTTAAGCACAAGAAGAAAATATCGAGAACACTTCTGAAAATCACCAGAAATTCTAGACAGCTCAGAAAAATCTCATGTTTGCTGAGCTGCTAGATTTCTTTGCAAAGAACATAATGCAAAAAAAATCAATTCATTTGGACTTATGATTGAAGAGTTGTAGCTGTTTGAAGCTCTCTGGAAATTAGTTGAATTTGAATTTAAATAAAACAGACTAGGGGGGTGACGTTGAAGGCGTAAAGCCTTAGGGCGCCACCACTCGTACCGCTTCGCGCGCGTACAGAGTGGCTGACTAGCGGGCCCCGCTAGTCAGGTGAGGTGGAGGGGGAGAAATAAACAAAGGGGTCGCGGCTTCGCCGGAGCTCTCGCCGGTGACGAGGGCTCCTTGGCCAATACGAGATGGGGGATCGAGAGAAGGGATGGAGGCGCACCTGCCCGTACCCGTAGTGTAGCTAGTGGTGGTCAGACGGCGTCGGAATCGACCTCGCAAGCGGAGGCAGAGAGCGGTGGTCGCCGGAGATGAGGAAGACGGCGAGCAGAGGCAACTTCAGGGGCTCTAGTGGGACGGAACGGCTTCACCAGAGAGAGGCGGAGGCCCTGGAAGGATCGCCCGGGCCTGGGAGGGGCTGGAGCTACCACGATGACCCGAGGGGATCGCCGGCAAGGTCGAGTTCGGGGACGGCGGCCCACGGCCTGCCCGGCCGGGTTACGGCTATCTACACGTTTGTGGAGTGTGTGGGAGTGGAGGATGGTTCTCGAGGAGGCTGGGGTGGCTCCTTTTATAGCCGAGCGTCAGGGTGGATCGGGGCTCCGCAGGCGACACCTGGACGCTGCGCCCGGCGACGAGCGGTGATAACCCACAAGTATAGGGGATTGCAACAGTTTTCAAGGGTAGAGTATTCAACCCAAATTTATTGATTTGACACAAGGGGAGCCAAAGAATATTCTCAAGTATTAGCAGCTGAGTTGTCAATTCAACCGCACCTGGAAACTTAATATCTGCAGCAAAGTATTTAGTACCAAAGTAATATGATAGTGGTGATAACGGTAGCAAAAGGTAACAGTAGTAAAAGTAATGTTTTTGGTATTTTGTATTGATGATAGCAAATAGCAACGGGAAAGTAAATAAGCGAAGAACAATATATGGAAAGCTCGTAGGCAATGGATCGGTGATGGAGAATTATGTCGGATGCGGTTCATCATGTAACAGTCATAACCTAGGGTGACACAGAACTAGCTCCAGTTCATTGATATAATGTAGGCATGTATTCCGAATATAGTCGTACGTGCTTATGGAAAAGAACTTGCATGACATCTTTTGTCCTACCCTCCTGTGGCAGCTTGTTCCTCACGGAAACTAAGGGATATTAAGGCCTCCTTTTAATAGAGAACTGGAACAAAGCATTAACACGTAGTGAATACATGAACTCCTCAAACTACGGTCATCACCCGTAAGTATCCCGATTATTGTCACTTCGGGGTTAACGAATCATAACACATAATAAGTGACTATAGACTTGCAAGATAGGATCAAGAACACTCATATATTGATGAAAACATAATAGGTTCAGATCTGAAATCATGGCCCTCGGGTCCTAGTGACAAGCAATAAGCATAGCAATGTCATACCAACATCAATCTCAGAACATAGTGGACACTAGGGATCAAACCCTACCAAAACTAACTCGATTACATGATAGAACCCATCCAACCCATCACCGTCCAGCAAGCCTACGATGGAATTACTCACGCACGGCGGTGAGCATCATCAAATTGGTGATGGAATATGGTTAATGATGACGATGGCGACGGATTCCCCTCTCCGGAGCCCCGAATGGACTCTAGATCAGCCCTCCCAAGAGGTTTTAGGGCTTGGCGGCGGCTCAGTATCGTAAAACATGATGATTTCTTCTCTCTGATTTTTTCTCCCCGAAACTCAATATATGGAGGTGGAGTTGGAGTCAGAGAGGCAACAGGGGCCCCACGAGGTAGGGGGTGCACCCCCACCCTCGTGGCAAGGTGGTGCCCCCCTGGCCTTCATCTTTGGCAGGTATTTTTCTTATTTTCTAAAAAGTGTCTCCGTCAAGTTTCAGGTCATTCCGAGAACGTTTGCTCCTGCACATAAATAACACCATGGTAATTCTACTGAAAACAGCGTCAGCCCGGGTTAGTTCCATTCAAATCATGCAAGTTAGAGTCCAAAACAAGGGCAAAAGTGTTTGGAAAAGTAGATACGTTAGATACGTATCAACTCCCCCAAGCTTAAGCCTTTGCTTGTCCTCAAGCAATTCAGTTGACAAACTGAAAGTGATAAAGAAAAACTTTTACAAACTCTCTTTGCTCTTGTTGTAAATATGTAAAGCCAGCATTCAAGTTTTCAACAAAGATTATAACTAACCACATTCACAATAACGCATAGGTCTCAAGTTTACTCATATCAATAGCATAATCAACTAGCGAGCCATAATAATAAAACTCGGATGACAACAATTTCTCAAAACAATCATAATATGATATAACAGGATGGTATCTCGCTAGCCCTTTCTGAGACCGCAAAACATAAATGCAGAGCACCTTTAAAGACCAAGGACTGACTAGACATTGTAATTCATGGTAAAAGAGATCCAGTCAAGTCATACTCAATGTAAACTAGCAATAATGAATGCAAATGACAGCACTACTCTCCAACTGGTGCTTTTTAATAAGAGGATAATGACTCAGCATAAAAGTAAATAGATATGCCCTTCACAGAGGGAAGCAGGGATTTGTAGAGGTGCTAGAGCTCGGTTTTGAAACAGAGGTGAATAATATTTTGAGCGGTATACTTTCATTGTCAACATAACAACCAAGAGATGGTGATATCTTCCATGCTACACACATTATAGGCGGTTCCCAAACAGAATGGTCAAGTTTATACTCCCCCTTCCACCACAAGCATCAATCCATGGCTTGCTCGAAACAACGAGTGCTTCCAACTAACAAGAGTCCCAGGGGGATTTTTGTTTGCAATTATTTTGATTTAGTTTGCATAAAGCATGGGACTGGGCATCCCGGTGACCAGCCATTTATCTCGTGAGTTTGCAGCGGAGTCCACTCCTCTTGAGAATAACCCGCCTAACATGGAAGATACAGACAACCCTAATTGATACATGAGCTATTCAAGCATACAAAACAGGATATTTATTTGAAGGTTTAGAGTTTGGCACATACAAATTTACTTGGAACGGCAGGTAGATACCGTATATAGGTAGGTATAGTGGACTCATGTGGAATAACTTTGGGGTTTAAGGGATTGGATGCACAAGCAGTATTCCCGCTTAGTACAGGTGAAGGCTAGCAAAAGACTGGGAAGCGACCAGCTAGAGAGCGACAACAGTCATGAACATGCATTAAAATTAATCAACACTGAATGCAAGCATGAGTAGGATATAATCCCCCATGAACATAAATATCGTGAAGGCTATGCTGATTTTGTTTCAACTACATGCATGAACATGTGCCAAGTCAAGTCACTTAAATCATTCAGAGGAGGATACCATCTTATCATACCACATCATAACCATTTTAATAGCATGTTGGCACGCAAGGTAAACCATTATAACTCATAGCTAATCAAGCATGGCATAAGAAACTATGATCTCTAATTGTCATTGCAAACATGTTTATTCATAACAGGCTGAATCAGGAATGATGAACTAATCATATTTACAAAAAAAAAGAGGTCGAGTTCATACCAGCTTTTCTCATCTCAGCCAGTCCATCATATATCATCATAATTGCTTTTCACTTGCACGACCGAATAGTGTGAATAATAATAATAGTGCACGTGCATTGGACTAAGCTGGAATCTGCAAGCATTCAATTAACAGGAGAAGACAAGGCAATATGGGCTCTTTTGTCAGATCAACAATAATGCATATAAGAGCCACTTCAACAATTTAATCATTGTCTTCTCCTAACGACCCCCAAGGAAAAGAAAAGAAATAAAACTATTTACACGGGAAATCTCCCAACAAGCAAAAGAAGAACAGGAAATATTTTTGGGTTTTCTTTTTAATTACTACTACAAGCATGGAAGGTAAATTAATTAAAAGCTACAACTATTTTTTTGGTTTTTCTTAAGGTTTATTAAACACACAATAAGAAAGCATAAAAAATGAAAATAAACTAGCATGGATGATACAATGAAAAATTATGAGCACCGACATCTAGCAATGAGTGTGTGAGCATAAATGTAACGTCGGTGAGAAATATGTACACCCCCAAGCTTAGGCTTTTGGCCTAAGTTGGTCTATGGCCACGGCTGGCCTGGCTGATATCCATAATAGTAGCTGGGGTCGTACTGTGATGAAGCAGCTATCGCCTGCTGAGTTGCAGCATGGCGATGAGCGGCCTCCTCTCTCCTCTCGTACTCATCTGCCTCCTCTCCGGTAATAGTATATCCTCCTCTTGCCTGATAATCAAAGAAGGCAGGGGCAGGGAGAGTAATACGAACAGCACGGCGTTTGTCAAAGATTAGTCGGTACTGGAGAGGTGATTCATTCCTCGCAATAAACTGGTGATGAACCATAGCATTAAGGTCTAGGTAAGCAGGTGATAATTCAATATCATCTTTGCGTACATCTATACCAAGAAAGTTAGCTATGCGGGTTGCATAAATTCCACCAAAGAAATCTCCATTACGTCTATTAAGATGCAACCTACATGCAATAATGGCTCCCAAATTATATGATTTGTCTCCTAACACAACACTCCTAAGAATACTAAGATCGGGGACACACATGTGACATGCCTCATCTTTACCATTTATGCATCTACCTATGAAGAGAGCAAAATAATGTATAGCAGGAATGTGAATGCTCCCTATGGTAGCTTGTGTAGTATCTCTAGATTCTCCCATAGTTATATTAGCAAGAAAATCTCTAAATTTAGATTTGCGAGGATCCCTTATACTACCCCATTGTGGAATTTTGCAAGCACTGGTAAAATCCTCTAAGTCCATGGTATAAGATTTATCATAAAGATCAAACAGGACAGTTGGAGAATTACGTGAAGTTGAAAATTCAAACCTCCTCATAAAGGAGCTAGTGAGATTATGATACTGACTGCACTTCTCTTCCTCGAAGCTCACGAGATCAGCGTTACGCAAATATGCGTTGAATTCTTCTTTTATTCCCGCTTGATCCATAAAATTTTCAGAAGGCCGCTCACAAGGACGCACGGGAGCGTCTCTTGGTGGCTCTTCGTCAGCATCACACATTGCCAGCCTGGGTCCTTGCTTCCTTGAAGAACCACCTTGGAACATTTTCCTAAGCATTTTTCTTCCTCTAAAAAATTCTGAATTTTTTTAGTAACTTCAAAATAAAAGTAAACCAAGCTCAATAATATTGATAGCAACTACTCCTACAAGTGCCTAGGTCCTGTATCATGCATCAAAACTACTTTTGACCATATAAATTTGACATGCAAGCTCAAGAATAGGGTCACCTAAGTAGCAAAAATTTGCAATGAATAAAGCACTAGAACAAAAACTAATTGGACCAATGGAGGAGTCACATACCAAGGAACAATCTCCCCAAGCAGTTTTGTGAGAGGTGCTTTGAGCAATGAGATCGAAAATGGTAGCAAAACGAGCTTAGACTCGGGTTTGAGCTGGTTATTCGTGTTTGGGGGATGAAGAAGGAGTATATGGGTGAAAGGATAAGTGGAGGAGGTCCACCGTAGGCCCACGAGGCAGGGGCCGCGCCCTAGAGGCGTGGGCGCGCCCTCCACCCTCGTGGCAAGGTGGTTGGCCCCCCTGGTGTGTTCTCTGTTCCATAAATCCTCAAATATTCTAGACAAAATCATATTTAATTTTCAGGGCATTTGGAGAACTTTTATTTTCGAGGTATTTTTATATTGCATAGATAATCAGATAACAGATAGACAAATATTTATTTTTATTTTATTTAATATAAATAACATAAAGTAAAAGTGGGGTACAAAAGGTTGTGCCTTCTAGTTTCATCCATCTCATGATCATCAAAAGGAATCCACTAACTAGGTTGATCAAGTCTTCTCAACGAACTCATTCTGAATAACATGGAACTGGAGAAATTTCGAATAACACTATGTTACCTCAACGGGGATATGCACATCCCCAATAATAAGAATATCATATTTCTTCTTGATAGTAGGAAGAGGAAATTCAAAACCTCCAAATATAATCGATGGAATTTTTCCAATAGAGTTGATACTATGAACTTGAGGTTGTTTCCTCGGAAATTGTATCGTGTGCTCATTACCATTAACATGAAAAGTGATATTTCCCTTAGTGCAATCAATAATAGCCCCTGCAGTATTCAAAAAGGGTCTTCCAAGAATAATAGACATACTATCGTCCTCGGGAATATCAAGAATAACAAAGTTCGTTAAAATAGTAACATTTGCAACTACAACAGGCACATCCTCACAAATACCGACAGGTATAGCAGTTGATTTACCAGCCAATTGCAAAGATATTTCAGTAGGTGTCAACTTATTCAATTCAAATCTACGATATAAAGAGAGAGGCATAACACTAACACCGGCTCCAAGATCACATAAAGCAGTTTTAACATAATTTCTTTTAATGGAGCATGGTATAGTGGGTACTCCTGGATCTCCAAGTTTCTTTGGTATTCCACCCTTAAAAGTATAATTAGCAAGCATGGTGGAAATTTCAGCTTCCGGTATCTTTCTTTTATTTGTAATAATATCTTTCATGTACTTAGCATAAGGATTGGTTTTGAGCATATCAGTTAATTGCATACGCAAAAAGATAGGTCTAATCATTTCAGCAAAGCGCTCAAAATCCATATCATCCTTTTTCTTGGATGGTTTGGGAGGAAAAGGCATGGGTTTCTGAACCCATGGTTCCCTTTCTTTACCATGTTTCCTAGCAACAAAATCTTTCTTATCATAACGTTGATTCTTTGATTGTGGGTTATCAAGATCAACAGCAGGTTCAATTTCTATATCATTATCATTACTAGGTTGAGCATCATCATGAACATTATCATTAACATAACCACTAGTTTCAGGTTCATTACCAGGTTGTGTTTCAGCATCAGAAATAGAAATATCATTTGGATTCTCAGGTGTTTCAACAATAGGATCACTAGAAGCATGCAAAGTCCTATCATTTTTCTTTTTCTTCTTTTTAGAAGAACTATGTGCATCTAAATTATTTCTCTGAGAATCTTGCTCAATTCTCTTAGGATGGCCTTCAGGATACAAAGGTTCCCGAGTCATTCTACCAGTTCTAGTAGCCACTCTAATAGCATAATCATTATCTTTACTATTCAATTCATTGAGCAAATCATTTTGAGCTTTAAGTACTTGTTCTACTTGAGTGGTAACCATAGAAGCATGTTTACTAATAAGTTTAAATTCACTTTTAACTTAGCCATATAATCACCCAAGTGTCCAAGCATATTTGAATTGTATTTTAATTGTCTACCAAAATAAGCATTAAAATCTTCTTGCTTAGCCATAAATTTGTCAAACTCATCTAAGCATGGGCTAGAAATCTTAGTAAATGGGATTACAACTTTATCATATCTATAGAGAGAATTTACCTTTACTACCTGTGTCGGGTTATCAAGACCATGAGTTTCTTCAATAGGTAAAGGATTTGGATTATATGTTTCTTCAACAGGCGGTAAATTAAGACCATGTATTTCTTCAATAGGAGGTAAATTCTTAACATCTTCAGCTTTAATACCCTTTTCTTTCATAGATTTCTTTGCCTCTTGCATATCTTCAGGACTAAGAAATAGAATACCCCTCTTCTTCGGAGTTGGTTTAGGAATAGGCTCGGGAATTGGCTTCGGAGGTGTCCAATTATTTTCATTTGTCAACATATTATTCAATAGAATTTCAGCTCCATCCGGTGTTCTTTCCCTGAAAACAGAACCAGCACAACTATCCAGGTAATCTCTGGAGCCATCGGTTAGTCCATTATAAAAGATATCAAGTATTTCATTTTTCTTAAGAGGATGATCAGGCAAAGCATTAAGTAATTGGAGAAGCCTCCCCCAAGCTTGTGGGAGACTCTCTTCTTTAATTTGCACAAAATTATATATATCCCTTAAAGCAGATTGTTTCTTATGAGCAGGGAAATATTTAGCAGAGAAGTAATAAATCATATCCTGGGGACTACGCACACAACCAGGATCAAGAGAATTAAACCATATCTTAGCATCACCCTTCAATGAGAACGGAAATATTTTAAGAATATAAAAGTAGCGAGTTCTCTCATCTTTAGTGAATAGGGTGGCTATATCATTTAGTTTAGTAAGATGTGCCACAACAGTTTCAGATTCATAACCATGAAAAGGATCAGACTCAACCTAAGTAATTATATCAGGATCAACAGAGAATTCATAATCCTTATCAGTAACAAAGATAGGTGAAGTAGCGAAAGCAGGGTCTGGTTTCATTCTAGTATTTAGAGATTGCTTACTCCATTTAGCTAATAATTTTTTAAGTTCAGTTCTATTTCTGCAAGTTAAAATGGCTAAAGAAGCATCTTGATCAAAAACATAACCCTTAGGAATAGCAAGTGGTTCTTCATCATCACTTTCATCAGTATCATCAGATTCAATATTTTCAATTTCTCTAGCCCTAGCAAGTTTTTCATCAAGAAAAGCACTAAGTGGCATAGTAGTATCAGGCATAGAGGTAGTTTCATCATAAGTATCATGCATAGCAGAAGTGGCATCATCAATAACATGCGACATATCAGAATGAATAGCAGAAGCACGTGTAGGTGTCACAAGCTTACTCAAAACAGAAGGTGAATCAAGTGCAGAGCTAGATGGCAGTTCCTTACCTCCCCTCGTAGTTGGGGGATAGATCTTGGTTTTTGGATCTCTCAAATTCTTCATAATGATAAGCAGATATATATATATATATATATATATATCCCAAGTGACTCAAAGAATAGAGCTATGCTCCCCGGCAACGGCACCAGAAAATAGTCTTGATAACCCACAAGTATAGGGGATCGCAACAGTTTTCGAGGGTAGAGTATTCAACCCAAATTTATTGATTCGACACAAGGGGAGCCAAAGAATATTCTCAAGTATTAGCAGTTGAGTTGTCAATTCAACCGCACCTGGAAACTTAATATCTGCAGCAAATTATTTAGTAGCAAAGTAATATGATAGTGGTGATAACGGTAGCAAAAGGTAACAGTAGTAAACGTAATGTTTTTGGTATTTTGTAGCGATGATAGCAAATAGCAACGGGAAAGTAAATAAGCGAAGAACAATATATGGAAAGCTCGTAGGCAATGGATCAGTGATGGAGAATTATGCCGGATGTGGTTCATCATGTAACAGTCATAACCTAGGGTGACACAGAACTAGCTCCAGTTCATTGATATAATGTAGGCATGTATTCCGAATATAGTCATATGTGCTTATAGAAAAGAACTTGCATGACATCTTTTTCCCTACCCTCTCGTGGCAGTGGGGTCCTTACGGAAACTAAGGGATATTAAGGCCTCCTTTTAATAGAGATGCCGAACAAAGCATTAACACATAGTGAATACATGAACTCCTCAAACTACGGTCATCACTGGTAAGTATCCCGATTATTGTCACTTCGGGATTAACGGATCATAACACATAATAGGTGACTATAGACTTGCAAGATAGGATGAAGAACACTCATATATTGATGAAAACATAATAGGTTCAGATCTGAAATCATGGCACTCAGGCCCTAGTGACAAGCATTAAGCATAGCAAAGTCATAGCAACATCAATCTCAGAACATAGTGGACACTAGGGATCAAACCCTAACAAAACTAACTTGATTACATGATAGATCCCATCCAACCCATCACCATCTAGCAAGCCTACGATGGAATTACTCACGCACGACGGTGAGCATCATGAAATTGGTGATGGAGGATGGTTGATGATGACGATGGCGACGGATTCCCCTCTCCGGAGCCCCGAACGGACTCCAGATAAGCCCTCCCGAGAGGTTTTAGGGCTTGGCGGTGGCTCCGTATTGTAAAACGCGATGATTTCTTCTCTTTGATTTTTTTTCTCCTCGAAACTCAATATATGGAGGTGGAGTTGGAGTCGGAGAGGCAACAGGGGGCCCACGAGGTAGGGGGTGCGCTCCCCACCCTCGTGGCAAGGTGGTGGCCCCCCTGGCCTTCATCTTTGGCAGGTATTTTTCTTATTTTCTGAAAAGTGTCTCTGTGAAGTTTCAGGTCATTCCGAGAACATTTGCTCCTGCACATAAATAACACCATGGTAATTCTGCTAAAAACAACGTCAGTCCGGGTTAGTTCCATTCAAATCATGCAAGTTAGAGTCCAAAACAAGGGCAAAAGTGTTTGGAAAAGTAGATATGTTGGAGACGTATCAAGCGGCGTCAGTGAGAGGGGGAGAAGGTGACACAGCTCACGCGGGGACTGTGGGCGAATGGGGACGAGCACAGGATCAAGAGGAAGGCGACAAGCACAGTGCAGAGCACACTATGGCATTGGCCGGACCGCGCCCGTGCTCGCTGCGGTGAGCTCTGGTGTCGGCGAGCGCCAGGGGGGGGGGGATTTAATGGCGTTGATACGAGGATGGTGGTGAAGTTTGGCACGCTCGGGCAGACGGGCGAAGCGAGCATGCGCGAACAGAGCGCTCGGCGGCACTCAAAGCGCGTCGACAAGCATGCTGGCATCATAGACACGCGTGGTCACCTCGTGAACTCTTCCCTCGCCGACCAACATCCAAAGATCATGTCTGGCTTGTTGTTCGTGGTAGTTTTGAAGATTACCACGCTTTGGTTTGGCTCCAGATGTAGTAGAGAAGATTTTACAAGCCATGTAAGTTTCTGATTAGTAACTTTGAGATGTTACTGAGGTCAAATGGCTGGGAGTTGGGGGCTGTGCTTTGGAGGCTAGCCATCATCTACTAAGGTGATGATGCACATGAAAATTCAGGCACAATGGAGCAAGTAAAATGGTAGTTGTTGTAGAAACCGCCATTTCAGTCCAGAACAAAAAATATTTTCTGTAGAAAAAATATTCCAAAAAGTGATGAAACATTTTTGCTCGGGAAGGTGCCCTAGGGTTTAAAGAATATGTGTGAATTTTCTCAGATTTTTGTGGGCAAGAAAAATTAGGGTTGCTTTGGAGCTCATTGAACTAGCTAGGGTTTTAGAGAGGAAAAATGAATATTTTTCATTTAAGAAAAATATTCCCAAGATTATTTTGAGGTGGATAAGAAGGGGAATGATGATTAGAGAGGGGAATGATGAACTTGGGTGAAAGCCACGGGTACCTAAGTGTTTAAGTCCATATGAAAAGATTCAAAAACTCCAAATCTCAAACTAAAGCCAAATGAAAATCAGGCAAATAAGAGAGGGCAAAAATCAGGCTGTCACACACTCCTCCTGAGAACCGTCACCACCAGCACTTGGCTCGTCGATGACCTCGAGCCCGGCGGCGGCAAGCACCTCCTCGTCAAACTCCTCTCCCTCGATGGCCGCCCTGGAGCTCGACGCCCCTGGAAGGTGGACGAAAAGATTGTCGCTCACCTTCAGATACCTGCCGGAGCCAGAGGCAGCGGAGGAGGAAGGCTGGTCATCAGCCACCTCCTCCTCGGCAGCGGACTTTCCGGCCTCCTCGGCAGTAGCCCTGCCGGGCTCCCCGACAGGCCCCTTGGCGGCGTCCTCAGCAGCGCCCTTGGCGGCCTCCTCGGTGGCGATCTTCTCGGCCTCCGCCTCGATAGCCTTGGTGATATCCTCGATGACGGTGTCTATGTCCTCTTGGTCCATCGACGGAGGATCTGGATATCGAGAAGGGGATGAAGGAAAGCCAAGACCAAGATTCAGAAATAACAAAAAAAGAAAAGGGACGGAAGGCAAGTGGCTTACCCGTGTCGGGCTGGAAAGAAGTAGCCCCTTCCTCGCCAACGTTTAGCGCCAAGGTGGAGCCACTAGCGTATAAGTTCTCCTCCTCCTCCTCTGTGTACATGGGCTCGGTGCTTGACGCCCTTGCCGGGGACGCCCCTCGGGGCGGTGTGGTCGACGGAGGCGGCCTGTTGGGGGTAGCCCTCAGTGGCTCCTCCTGCTGCTGTCCCCCTCCTATGATCACGGCAAGGTCAGTACCAAGAATCATACCCACAACAAACGTTGACGAGGGGCGGGTGATGAGCTTACGCTGGGGGCTGTGCCGGGGGCTGCTGTCCGGGCTGCTCGCCACCACCAGTGGCACCTTTGAGGTGCCCGCCAGGGGCTGGCCGCCCGCCGAAGACCTGGCCCTCTTCACCCTTTGGGCCAGTGTCTCCGTATCCCTGCCAAGATGAAGACAAGTCAAGAAAAGAGATACGACCCAGAGGGACGGAGGGACGGAGATGACAAGAGTTGAAGCACTTACTCATCCTCCGTTTCTTCTTCTGCTGCCTTCCTCTTCCTCCTCGGGCTGAGAGACCCGAGGTCGAAGAAGACCTCTGTGACATCACCTGCAGGAGGAGGGGAAGCAGTTGGAGTTGGGGAACGCTTGGATGAAGAAGAAGCAGATGCTTTCTTCTTCGCCACCGCGGCCTTCACCAATTTCTTCGCCGCCGCAGCCCTCATTTGGCGCACGGACGTCTCCTGGGCTTGCCGGGGTTGCACGGCCCTGCTGGGTCGAACCGGCTCGCTAGAACTGGGTCGAACCGGCTCGCCGGAGCTGGCTCGCCGCAGGACTCGCCCTTTCCCCGCGGCTGGGGGCTCGACAGCTTCAGCCTCCTCCTCGGACGGCTCGTCGTCGTTGTCTCCAATAAGAGGAGCCCCGGTGCCGGCGCTCCTGGCCTCCCCAGTGGACTCTGCCCACTGGGCGAGCTCCTTCTCCTCTGTGTCCGATACGACTTTGTCCTCCATGCCATCGGCGCTGCCTCCACCACCCTGGCGGCGATGTAGTCCAGCCCCGCCTGGATGGTGTCCTAGATGAGCTGCGGCTCCTCGCGGATGTACTTCTCTTCCAGGGTGTCAAAAAACTCCTGCACCGGATCCTCCGGCGGCTCGACCCAGTTCAGGACAAGGCCGTGCGCGTTGAACTCTGGCATCATGGCGATGATGTTGCTTCGGCGCGAGTTATTGCTCAGCGGGACCACCCCCACCGGCAACCCAAACAAGAGCCCCTTGGCGACCTTGTCGGCCTTCACAGCCTGGCCGGACCTCTCGGCCTTGCCGTCGCGGTCCACGTCGAGCTGGAAGAGCCGCTGGTAGAAGTGAGTGTCCGCCAACATAGTGAAGTTGTGGTCGAGGCCAGGGCAGAGTCGCATGATGTCCGCCGCATTTATGAAGAGCCAGGCCGGCCTCCCCTTGTTATGCAGCGGAGTGATTCGGCGGCGGATGAAATCTGCCTCGATCATCTCAAGGGTGAGCCCGGCCTCGGTGAGGTGAAGAATTCTAGTGGTAGCGACTGTGAGCTTCGCGTCGTCGGCATCGACACTACTCCAGTCGTTTCCGCGAACCGGCGGAGCCTGGTAAACCCGGCAGAATTCTTGTGGATCCTCCTCTTCAATCCAGCACCACCGGCCCCGCCACTCCCCCACCTCTCCTTCTGAGCGCCCTCCGGGTATGTTCCCTTGGACCTTGGGATCCAGGTGACACAACCGGAGATGGCGCCTCCCTGCTGGATCCGAGGGAAGAAGTAGTAGCATGTAGGACCTTGAAGTAGATGTGTCTAGAGGGGGGTGATTAGACACTTAATGCTAAAGTTGCAGTTTTTAAGCTTTTTCGGTTTAAGTGGAGTTTAGGCACAATTTCAACATTCACAATACATATCAAGCAAGCATGCAAAGAGTATATAGGCAGCGAAAAGTAAAGCATGCAACTTGCAAGAATGTAAAGGGAAGGGTTTGGAGAATTCAAACGCAATTGGAGACACGGATGTTTTTCCTGTGGTTCGGATAGGTGGTGCTATCCTACATCCACGTTGATGGAGACTTCAACCCACGAAGGGTAACGGTTGCACGAGTCCACGGAGGGCTCCACCCACGAAGGGTCCACGAAGAAGCAGCCTTGTCTATCCCACCATGGCCATCGCCCATGAAGGACTTGCCTCACTAGCGGTAGATCTTCACGAAGTAGGCGATCTCCTTGCCCTTACAAACTCCTTGGTTCAACTCCACAATCTTGTCGGAGGCTCCCAAGTGACACCTAGCCAATCTAGGAGACACCACTCTCCAAGAAGTAACAAATGGTGTGTTGATGATGAACTCCTTGCTCTTGTGCTTCCAATGATAGTCTCCCCAACACTCAACTCTCTCTCTCACAGGATTTGGATTTGGTGGAAAGAAGATTTGAGTGGAAAGCAACTTGGGGAAGGCTAGAGATCAAGATTCATGTGGTAGGAATGGAATATCTTGGCCTCAACACATGAGTAGGTGGTTCTCTCTCAGAACATATGAGTTAGAAGTGTAGATGCGTTCTGATGGCTCTCTCCACGAGTGAAGAGGAGGTGGAGGGGTATATATAGCCTCCACACAAAATCCAACCGTTACACACAATTTACAAATCTCGGTGGGACCGAATCAACAAACTCGGTCGGACCGAAATAGTAAACCTAGTGACCATTAGAGATTTTCGGTGGGACTGACATGCAACTCGGTAGGACCGATATGGTTAGGGTTAGGGCATAACGTAATCTCGGTGAGACCGATTACACAAACTCGGTGAGACTGACTTGGTAATAAGCTAACCAGAGGGTTGGTCAGGCAAACTCGATGGGACCGATTACACAAACTCAGTGAGACCGATTTTGGTAATGAGCATACACAGTGAGTTTGCATTGTAACCTCGGTAGTACCGATTGCACAAGATCGGTGAGACCGATTTTGGCAATGGACATACATAGTGAGATTACAATCCCATCTCGGTGAGACCGAGATCCCTATCGGTAGAACCGATTTGCTAGGGTTTGGCAATGGCTATGACAAGTGAAACTCGGTGGCGCCGGATAGAAATAATCGGTAGGTCCGAGTTTGGCTTAGGTTTAGGTCATATGTGGAAGTGGGAAAGTAGCTGAGGATTTTGGAGCATATCATTAAGCACTTGAAGCAAGAGGCTCATTAAGCAACACCTCATCCCTCCTTGATAGTATTGGCTTTTCCTATGGACTCAATGTGATCTTGGATCACTAAAATGTAAAATGAAGAGTCTTGAGCTTTAAGCTTTAGCCAATCCTTTGTCCTTAGAATCATGGAGAATTTCCCACAACCTTTAGTCCATGCCACTCCATTGTTGAACTTATCTGAAACATACTAGATAGAAACGTTAGTCCAACAAGAGATATGTTGTCATTAATTACCAAAACCACCTAGGGAGCACTTGTGCTTTCAATCTCCCCCTTTTTGGTAATTGATGGCAACATACATCAAAGCTTTAGATAAAGATATAAAGAACAGCAAGTAAAGCTTTGGAAGGACATGTAACAAGCATAGGCTCCCCCTACATGTATGCACTCATGTAAATGTGAAATATAGAGGCATGTGAGAGCATAACCATGACAGAGTAGGCAATGTGTTACATGTATCTTGGCCATATGCATCAGAGCAAAAGATTATCAAGGAAAATACCTTCATGCTCATGAGTCTTTCTTGCAAACAGTATGTACATAAGCAAGAATTCCTCATACTCATGATTTTGATGCATACACTTACCTTGTTGTCTTTAGCTGGCTTAGGATGGAATGAACCTGCACAAACAAGGTTAGATAACACAGGTACCTCCACTAGCCAGAGCAAACCAAAGAAGCCACAAGAGTACCAAGACTGGGATGACATGTAGAGAGTGAGTACAAGGTACCACAATGGATTTAACATGTCCCCAAGAGTAAAGATATGCAATGAATTTGACTAATTTCTTTCCCTTAGGTGTCTTGCCCCCCCCCCCTGAATCTTACATGGGATATTGGGAGAAGATAGGGAACAGAAAATCAGAGCTGAAAGATACAAATGGATAGAACTTAATGCAAATAAGCACATATGAACATGTCTTTCCCCCAAAAAGACATGTGACATCTCTCCTCTTGAACATCAAGCATCTGGGATCCTTGAGTATTCTCTCCCCCTGGAAATCTCTTTCTCCCCCTTAATACTTTCTCCCTTGTAGGTGATAAGCTTTGATGTGATCTCTCTCTCCCCCTTTGACATCAATTTCCAAGAAGGGCTTTCTGGAATCCGTCGTATAGGTTTGATCCTTGAGACTCGGCACAAAGCAATGGATAAAACTGTGATGCTTGTAGAGGACAAGATTCATTGAGTAGAGCTGGATCAGAAGAAATATAGAACAAGTGGCAAACTGTTTTTCCTGTTGTGAAGTCGGTGGCACCGAATGGCATGTTTCGGTGGGGCCGAAAAGATTCAGTTGGACCGAAAACTACAAGTCGGTGAAACCGAGTTCAACAAAGAGAAAAACACTTGTCACCTCACCTCACTAAACATGTAGGATCTCACAAAGATTTGCAATGAATTATCTGAAGGATTTGCAAGGAATTGAATGCAGAAAATGCAGAACAAAAACAAAAAGAAAAGAGAAGAAACCGAAAGATCTAGATGAAGTTTTTTTTTGAAAAAGAGAAAGAAAATAAATATGCATGAGACAAATGCAATAACACAGAAAAGAACACAAGAGAACTTCATCTAGAGTTGGGCGGTGACATAGTCACCTATGTTAGAGTATATTGACTTAGGAGTCAAGTGAGAACACTTGATCATAGGTCATACTCATTGTTTAAACTCAAAATGGGGTTACCATTTTTCGTTTAAGCATCTTGATGTATTCACATCTTGTTGAGTTGCTTTGACTCATGTCTTGGAGTAAAGCTTCTCTAAGATGGAATAACATACCTTGGGTGGTGGTGTGGTTCTTGCTCATGTAGTTGAACTTGTGTGGGTGCTCAAGGTTGATGTATCTCATCAAGAGTTGGGAGCACCACTTGGAGTTTGAGTTCATCTACCTACATGGGTTAGTTCTTGCAAGGAAGAGCACTTGTGTATCCAAAAATGACAATCATGAAGCTCAACATAGAATTTGTCAAAGGATATGTTTGAATGGTTTTGTGCTTCCTTGTCTTCAACCACCATTGTGTAGAGACTTGGTGATGTAGAGACTGCTCAAGATGTGAGTGAGTCGCAATCTCATGGAATTAGATTCAACCAAGCACCTACATGGGTTAGACAACATGCAAGGTACAAATATATCCAAGACATAAGATAGTCATCATAAGAGATATATCATGGATTAGTCATAAGCTCATGTCTTGCATGTATCCAATGGAGTTCCTACTCCAAGTTCGAAGCATCAATAATGTTCAATTCACCTCTCAACCTGCAAAATACTTTCTCATCAAGAGGTTTAGTAAATATATCCGCTAATTTCTTATCGGTGCGAACATGCTTAAGATCAATGTCACCCTTAGCAACATGGTCTCGAATGAAATGATGATGAACTTCAATATGCTTAGTTCGGGAATGTTGTACAGGATTATGACCAATTTTGATAGCACTTTCATTGTCACAAAGCAGTGGAACATGTTTCACATAGATCCCATAATCTTTGAGAGTTTGGGTCATCCAAAGTAATTGAGCACAACATGAACCAGCGGCAATGTATTCCGCTTCGGCGGTGGATAAGGATACCGAGTTTTGTTTCTTGGAAGACCAAGACACAAGAGATCTACCAAGAAATTGAAAAGTACCCGAAGTGGACTTTCTATCAACATTGTCTCCGGCATAATCCGAGTCAGAATAGCCAACAAGATCAAAAGAAGACCTCTTAGGATACCAAATGCCAAAGTTTGGTGTATGAATTAAGTATCTCACTATCCTTTTCACGGCCTTAAGATGACATTCTTTAGGAGCAGCTTGATAACGTGCACACATGCACACACTTAGCATAATGTCGGGACGTGAAGCACATAGGTATAACAAAGAACCAATCATAGAGCGATAAACCTTTTGATCAACCGGTTTACCATCTTTGGTCAAATCAAGATGTCCACTAGTAGGCATGGGTGTAGGCATACCTTTGCATTCTTGCATATTGAACTTCTTGAATAAGTCCTTGGTGTACTTCGTTTGAGAGACAAATGTACCTTCCTTAGTTTGCTTGATTTGCAAACCGAGAAAGAATTTGAGTTCACTCATCATAGACATCTCAAAGTTCTCTGACATTAGCCTTCCAAACTTTTCACTAAAGAGAGGGTTAGTTGAACCAAATATGATATCATCAACATAAATTTGGCATACAAATAGTTCTCCATTAACCCTTTTAGTAAAAAGAGTAGAATAAATTTTACCAATTTCAAAACCACTTGCAATAAGGAACTTGGTCAAGCATTTATACCATGCTCTAGGAGCTTGTTTAAGACCATAAAGAGCTTTGTGAAGTTTGTAAACATGATTTGGTTTCTTAGGATAGATAAAGCCGGGAGGTTGTTTGACATAAACTTCCTCCTCTATTTCACCATTTAGAAAAGAACTTTTAATGTCCATTTGGTACAAGGTGATATTATGGTGATTAGCATAGGCAAGTAAGATGCGAATGGACTCAAGTCTAGCAACGGGAGCATATGTCTCACCATAGTCCATACCTTCTACTTGTGTGTACCCTTGGGCAATGAGACGTGCTTTGTTGCGAACCACTTGTCCATCTTCATCTTGCTTGTTGCGAAACACCCATTTGGTACCAATGATGTTGTGGTTGTTGTCGGGCTTCTCAACCAATGTCCAAACTTGGTTTCTCTCAAAGTTGTGTAGCTCTTCATGCATAGCGTTTATCCACTCCGGATCTTCCAATGCTTCTTCAACCTTCATAGATTCAATGCTAGAGATGAATGAATAGCTTTCACAAAAGTTAGCTAAACGAGTTTTTGAGCGAGTGATTCTCCCAGTTTGAATATCATTGTAGATTTGCTCGACGGGAAGATCTTTGGCAATTCTTGCTCGAACTCGTGAGAGCTTTTGCTTGGGTCTTTGTTGAACATCTTCTTCATCTTGTTCTTCTTCTTGGCCTTCTTCATTGTTGACGTTGTCGTTCTCTTGTCGTGGTGGAGAAGGAGGTTGTTGATGTTCGTCTTGATGCATTTCCTCGTCTTCTTCATCTTGGTGTGTCCCACTTGTGGATGCTTCCGTATCAATTCTTGGTTCACCTTGTCGTGAAGTAGAAGCTTCCACTTGGACGGACGAGGTACTCTCCTTCACCTCCGTTGGACGAATTTTGCCAATAGACAAGTCTTGGATTGCTTCTGAAGGGTCTTTGTCTCCTACATCGATTGGAAATTGCTCTACTTGCGAGCCATTAGATTCATCAAACTTCACATCTACCGTCTCTTCAACCTTTCGGGTGAAATTGTTGTAGACACGGTAAGTGTGAGAGTTTGAGCCATAACCAAGTAGAAAACCTTCATGAGATTTAGGAGCAAACTTTGAACGACGATGCTTGTCAAGAATGTAGCACTTTGAGCCGAATACTCGAAAGTATCCAACTTGGGGTTTGTTACCGGTGAGGAGCTCGTATGCCGTCTTGCCGAGTAGCTTGTGAAGGTACAAGCGATTTGTTGCATGACAAGCTGTCTCAACCGCTTCTGCCCAAAAGTGCTTCGGCGTCTTGTACTCATCAAGCATCGTTCTCGCCATTTCGATGAGCGTCCGGTTCTTCCTCTCAACAACTCCATTTTGTTGAGGTGTGTACATAGCCGAGAACTCGTGTGAAATCCCTTCTTCGTCAAGAAAGGTGTCCACATTTGCGTTCTTGAACTCCGTTCCATTGTCACTCCGAACCTTCTTGATCTTCACGTCAAACTGATTTTGGGCCTTCCTAGCAAAGTTTTTGAAGATCTTCTGGACCTGCGACTTGTCATCAAGAAAGAACACCCACGTAAATCTTGAAAAATCATCAACTATAACTAGACCAAAAGAATTTCCACTGAGACTCTTGTAGGCATTGGGACCAAAAAGATCCATATGAAGTAGCTCGAGTGGCCTCCTTGTGGTCATGATGTTCTTCACGGGATGCCTTCCTCCAACCTGTTTACCTGCTTGACAAGCACTGCAAAGTCTATCCTTATCAAATATGACATCGTTAACTCCAAGGATATGATTTCCTTTAATAAGCTTGTCAAGGTTTCTCATGCCAACGTGACCTAGTCGTCTATGCCACAACCAACCTTTTGAGGATTTAGCAATAAAGCAAGTTTTAGGTTGTGTCTTTTTAGAGAAATCGACAATGTAAAGATCACCTCTACATATACCGGTAAAGACCATTTTATGATTGTCTCGGCGAAACACTTGGCAATCTACCTTAGTAACTAGGACATTCAAACCGAAATCAGCAAGTCTAGATACTGAAAGTAAGTTGTAGCCGAGAGATTCAACGAGCATGACATTTTGAATGGAACTATCATGTGAGATGGCCACCTTACCAAGGCCAACCACTTTACCCTTTGAATTATCACCAAAGGTGACATATTTTCGACGGCCGTCATTTTCAGAAAGATCACGGAACATCTCTTCATCTCCGGTCATATGATCAGTACATCCACTATCAAGAACCCATTCCTTTCCTCCTGACACATATCCCCGAAGATTTGCCATAAGACCAAAATGTCTCATTGCATCATCAAGATCGAAGTCACTATCATCATCATCATAGTATCCATGTTCACCATGATCTTGTGACTCATCATTTCCTAGAGAGGGTAATTCATTAGATAAATGGTCATCAAAGTGGTCACCTTTATGAATTCTTATAGCTTCGGATATAATGATTCCAACATCTCCTTTAGCACGCTTGAGATTGGTAAGCTCAAATAGACAATCACCAAAACTAGGATCACTAGAGTTCATCTTACTCAAGGCAATAGATTTATGGAGAATTTCATCCAAATTTTTCAAGGAATAATCGGGAAATTGTTCCTCAAGAAATTTCCATATAGTATAGGCACAACTAAGAGTAGGCAAACTAGCAATGAAACTTTTGGGCAATCCTCTAATGATGAGCTCAATAGTTCTAAGATTGCGAATTATGTCGATATCTTCATCTAGGGTAGGATGCAAAGGATCAATATGAGGTGCACAAGGGCTAGCAATATACTTGTTCAAATGATATTGATTGAAAATTACAAGCATCTCATTTTTCCACTCATGAAAATACTCTCCATCAAGAATAGGCACTCTATGTCTAAGACTCCCTAAAGTAGACACATCCATCTTCCTCCAATGGTGATTAAACCAAGGCAATGGAGACCAAAGCTCTGATACCACTTGTAGGACCTTGAAGTAGATGTGTCTAGAGGGGGGTGATTAGACACTTAATGCTAAAGTTGCAATTTTTAAGCTTTTTCGGTTTAAGTGGAGTTTAGGCACAATTTCAACATTCACAATACATATCAAGCAAGCATGCAAAGAGTATATAGGCAGCGAAAAGTAAAGCATGCAACTTGCAAGAATGTAAAGGGAAGGGTTTGGAGAATTCAAACGCAATTGGAGACACGGATGTTTTTCCCATGGTTCGGATAGGTGGTGCTATCCTACATCCACATTGATGGAGACTTCAACCCACAAAGGGTAACGATTGCGCGAGTCCATGGAGGGCTCCACCGACGAAGGGTCCACGAAGAAGCAACCTTGTCTATCCCACCATGGCCATCGCCCACGAAGGACTTGCCTCACTAGCGGTAGATCTTCACGAAGTAGGCGGTCTCCTTGCCCTTACAAACTCCTTGGTTCAACTCCACAATCTTGTCGGAGGCTCCCAAGTGACACCTAGCCAATCTAGGAGACACCACTCTCCAAGAAGTAACAAATGGTGTGTTGATGATGAACTCCTTGCTCTTGTGCTTCAAATGATAGTCTCCCCAACACTCAACTCTCTCTCACCGGATTTGGATTTGGTGGAAAGAAGATTTGAGTGGAAAGCAACTTAGGGAAGGCTAGAGATCAAGATTCATGTGGTAGGAATGGAATATCTTGGCCTCAACACATGAGTAGGAGGTTCTCTCTCAGAACATATGAGTTGGAAGTGTAGATGTGTTCTGATGGCTCTCTCCACGAGTGAAGAGGAGGTGGAGGGGTATATATAGCCTCCACACAAAATCCAACCGTTACACACAATTTACCAATCTCGGTGGGACCGAATCAACAAACTCGGTCGGACCGAAATAGTAAACCTAGTGACCGTTAGAGATTTTCGATGGGACTGACATGCAACTCGGTAGGACCGATATGGTTAGGGTTAGGGCATAATGTAATCTCGGTGAGACCGATTACACAAACTCCGTGGGACCGATTTGGTAATAAGCTAACGAGAGGGTTGGTCAGGCAAACTCGGTGGGACCGATTACACAAACTCGGTGAGACCGATTTTGGTAATGAGCATACACAGTGAGTTTGCATTGTAACCTCGGTAGTACCGATTGCACAAGATCGGTGAGACCGATTTTGGCAACGGACATACACAGTGAGATTACAATCCCATTTCGGTGAGACCGAGATCCCTATCGGTAGAACCGATTTGCTAGGGTTTGGCAATGGCTATGACAAGTGAAACTCGGTGGCGCCGGATAGAAATAATCGGTAGGTCCGAGTTTGGCTTAGGTTTAGGTCATATGTGGAAGTGGGAAAGTAGCTGAGGATTTTGGAGCATATCATTAAGCACTTGAAGCAAGAGGCTCATTAAGCAACACCTCATCCCTCCTTGATAGTATTGGCTTTTCCTATGGACTCAATGTGATCTTGGATCACTAAAATGTAAAATGAAGAGTCTTGAGCTTTAAGCTTTAGCCAATCCTTTGTCCTTAGCATCTTGGAGAATTTCCCACAACCTTTAGTCCATGCCACTCCATTGTTGAACTTATCTGAAACATACTAGATAGAAACGTTAGTCCAACAAGAGATATGTTGTCATTAATTACCAAAACCACCTAGGGAGCACTTGTGCTTTCATAGCGGAAGAGCACCATGTTGGGATGCAGTCCGGCGAAGCCCTCACGGAGATGGGCGAAAAGAGCCATGCACGCCACGACATTTGGGGTGATATCTAGGAGGTGGAAGCTGAAGGATGCATGATGTCATTGAAGAAATAGGAGAAGAGGGGGCAGAGGCCGCAGGAGAAGTAATCGACGAAGAACGGGTACCAATTCGGGGAGGCTTTGCCGCAATTGGCGGGGATGACGCGTGTGGCAGGATGCCCCGCCATTTCTCCCCCCGTCTTGACCCCCCACAGCAGCCTGAAGTTGTCCCGGAGGTGGGCCGCGTCGACCGTTGACGGAAAGTAGGCGAGCTCCGTCCGCTACGCCGCCAACTCATTCTCCGGCAGCCCCGCCCCTCCGGCGTTCTTGGCTGCTCCTTGCACTTGCTAGTCTTGGGTGCCATGGCGGCTACGAAAGGTGGAAGGGAAAGGGCAACGAAAACGCAGTGGCAGCGAGCAAGAGCAGGGGCTTGAGGAGGAAGAAGGAAGGAATGACGACTCTAAGATTGGAGAAGACACAGGGGGTAAATGAGCAGCGCGCCCGCGGCTGTTCCTTTTTACGGGGAAGGCGCGGGCTGCCTCTTTACCACGATGTGACGCATGCATGCAGAAACTGCCCCACAGATGACCCCCACGTCACGCACGACCCTTCATGACGCGCGTTCAACGCAGGTCATGGGGAAGCGCAGCGGGCGAGGAGTTACTACGGTAAAATCAGCCCCACCTGCCCGCGCACCGTTCTGGGCCTGGCCCAACAACGCGGCCCGCTTATGTGTGGCCCAGGCCCGGGGGCTCCTGTCGGTGTACAAAAGTTGGGGCTCTTCTTTTGACCCCTTTACTTGTGCACGGGCAGTCAGAGCCGCGCGCCACGGCCACACTTAGCAGGGCAAAGGAGGGAAGCCGGAGAGAAGCCGAAGTACGAGACGACCAAGGCAACACCAAGACCAGAAACACAGGAGAGCAAGAGGGCAAGGTGGACTCCCTCGGCAAGATCCTTGCCGAGGCAGCCTCCGCAGCCCCAGCAAGAACCTTGCCGGGGCAACTTGCCCGATGCCAGCGAAGTGAGCCATCCTTGAGCCCGCAGGCTCCAACCCAACCAACTACATTGAAACCAGGGCTCGGCAGGCACCTCTATGGTCACATGCAAATCTTCATCAAGATCATTAACATGTGAGATCAGATGAGGACCAGAAGACGGCGACCCTCGGCGGGATCCTAGCCAAGGGAATCCACAAGACCTCTTGCCGGGGATGACTACGACGCCACAGCAAGGCCCTTGCCGGGCCCCCGGCAAGACCCTTGCCGAGAGCATCAGCAGGGCCACTGTCGGGCCCGCACTAACCAAGACTCCACCACCATCCCCAAGCAGCTGCTAGCTCAGCCAGCTGGGCAGACACCTGTGTGGCGACGGGCGGCCTCTACATCGACTCAGCAGGCACTTGCGTGGCAGCGTGCAACCCTTCATGAAAGCTCCACCACCGTGCCAGCCCAGCAACCAGCCAACATGGCGCCACGATGCCTTATCTGCTCGGACGCGTGTCGAGGTGAGGCGAGGCAGCAACAGCTGGGACGTGCTTCCCTGGCATCCCCGATAAAGCAAGGAGGGCACGTCGGCAGTGCATTAAATGCATTTGTCCGACGGTCTCAGAGGATAGACTCATCCACTGTACGCCTTTCCACCTCCTGTGTGCCATTGTGGCAACCCCTTTTTCCTATAAAAGGAGGCCCGAGGCGACCAGGAGGGGGATTCAGCTCTTTTCAGAAAAGTTGCACCCCGTAGCTAGCTCAAGAACACAAGAACACTCGAATACATCCACCAAAGTAGGACTAGGGTAGTACACATCTTCATGGCCCGAACCTGGGTAAACAATCTGTGTGCTCCTTGTCAGACCCGCTCTTCGCACAACCCCGCGCCCGCCAACCGTAGAAGGGATCCTAGTGACCCCATAGGTGTTGTTTCCACTGACAGAAGCCTCTTAGTAGGCTCGTGAAGGCCTCATTCAATCCGATCTTCGCGGATAGGACCTTTTCAACCACCGTACCCATGAAGGTACGATGGTCTTCGGAGATGGACGCCTGTCACAGCATGTTCGTCAATATATCTGGCGCTTCTGGATCTCCGGAAGCAGCCATAGCAGCATGGCCCCCCTCCAAAGGGATCCATTCATTCGCCCCTAGAGTTGTCTCGGGCTGAAAGCCGGACAGTCCGGGGCCTTTATTGTTGGTCCCTGGACCCTAGGCTACCGAAGTATCATCTTCGATTCGTGTTTTCGTCATCCCTCTCATCACTTGTGGATCAGGAGAGACCCTCCGGGATGACACCTCGAAGTCATCCACCTTATTGGGAGAGGACATTGGTGGAGGCGTCTCGTTTTCCATCATCTCTGGGAGAAGATCTCCCGAGGAAGATGATTGTTGAGAAAGATTGTGCACTGAGCTGCAAAAACATACATTTTAGATGTTACCCTGGTCACAGGAGAGGAACGGGGTATGTGTAAAACACCCTTGTTCGCTTACAATTTAGGCTTGGACTCACTGGAGGACTGCGCGATAATGTCGTCCTTTAGGCCTGAGCCACCCGACAGGGGCATCTTGCCTCGCTTGGGGGCCTTTTTCTCCCAATCTTCAGAAACGGCCCCTTTCTTACCACATGGAGAATGAATGTTGGCTTCTCCTTTAATTTTGTCTTTGGGCGATGGGATTTTCATCTCCCGGGACACGGCGTCTAATATATCTTCGGGATGGAGGCCATCTTTGGTCCTCCCGCTCTCCGTCTTGTCATCCTTCACAGGCATCTGGTATGGTGTCGGGGCCAGCATCCTTGTTAATACGGGATCCGCTAAGGCTTCGGGAAGGGGGGCCGAACACCTAATTAGTTCCGCTTTCTTTATCCAGCCCTGAAAGAAGATAGTTTGCTTGGTAACGTATTATGGTATACTTAACTACAAAGTGTTCGGAAGACAAGTGCTTACCGGGGTATCCAGACGGTTGCAGTTAAGGCCGACGTCCTCGGTGGTGTCCGGCCAATGTTTTCGTTTCCCAAAAAATATCTTCCACATCCCTTTGTGCGTAGTGCGGAAGAAGTGTTGGAGGGTTCGTGGTCCTTCTGGATTAAACTCCCACATGCGGAGAGGCCTACGCTGGCATGGCAGGATTCGGCGGATTAGCATTACTTGAATCACGTTGACAAGATCGATGTCCCTCTCGAGGACGGTTCGGATGCGGCTCTATAGAGTCTGCACTTCATCAACCGATTCGCAGTCCAGCCCCTTATTGATCCACGATGCAAGATATAACGGAGGGCCGGAACGAAACACAAGTATAGCTGCCCACTTGGTACTACAGGGTTCCATGATGTAAAACCACTCTCGCTGCCATTGGTTGGAAGTTTCGGTGAAAGAGCCTTTTGGCCAGGGAGTGTTGGTAAGCTTGCTTACTACCGCACCGCCGCACTCCGCCTATTCCCCGTCGACTACCTTCACTACAAAAAAAAATACACTTCCGTGATGATACGTGTTTGTCACAGTAGGTCACGTTTTTTGTCATGCATGTACATCCATGACAAATTTATGATAGAGTCAAGATAGTCATACCTGTGTTGTCGTAGAAGTGTTCCATGACATTACCAAAATTATCATCATAGAAGTGTCCACTTCCATGATGATAAATCGCGCGTCACAGAAGTGCTTTCGTCAAGGGTGACCGACACGTGGCATCCACCGTAACGGAACGCCGTTAAGCTATCAGGTCGGGTTTTGGATCCGATAACCTGTTAACAGCCCCGACTAATGGGAAATTTCCACGTGTAAAATTCTTATTGGCTGGACGAAACACGTGTTAGCTCGTCAGTGGGTCAGATAGGCGCCTATGATATGTCGACACATGGCACGGCCGAACAAGTTTAAATGGGCCGGCCCAACTGAAGACCCACAAGATTTTGCGGACCATAATGGGCCGGCCCAGCTAAAGGCCCACGAGATTTTGCGGACCATAATGGGCTGGCCCAGCTAAAGGCCCACAAGATTTTGCGGGCCATAATGGGCAGGCCCAGGTAAAGGCCCACAAGATTTTTGTGTGCCATAATGGGCCGGCCCAGGTAAAGCCCACAAGATTCTTGTGGGTTATAATGGGCCGGCCCAGGTAAAGGCCCATGAGATTTCGCTGATATTAATGGGTCGGCCCAGCTGTAGGCCCACAAGATTTTGAGGACCCTAGTAGGCCGTCCTAGCTGTAGGCCCACAAGATTTTGAGGACCCTAGTAGGCTGACCCATTGACTGGCTACCATGTTTTGGGCCAAATGTCGGCCCATATTTGATCCGGTCCATTAATGGCCTGCCACGCTCCGGGCCTAATAGTGGCCCATATGAGATCCGGCCCGTTAAAAGCCTAGCATGTTCTGGGCCAAATTACGGCCCAGATCAGGTCCGGCCCTTTAAGAGGCTTTGGGCTCAATTATGGCCCATATCAGATTCGGCCCGTCAACTGGACACTATGCTTTTGGGCCCACTTGCTAAAGGCCCACTTAGTAATTCGGTCTGATATTAGTTTTGGCCTGTTAAGGGCCCATTTAACATTTTGGCCCTATATTAATTTCGGCCTGTTAAAAGCCAGTCATATAGTTGGGCCTAACTACGGCCCTGTTTGCATCTGGCCTGCTCGTAGCCGATATCTGATTGGGCCAAACAAGGACCGAGACAGTTTTGGCCTGTTAAAAGCCCGTGATTTGATTCGCACAATCATGGGCCGGGGTTCATTTCATGCTGCTGCGTAACTAGTATGAATTAAGAACAAAGCTACTCTATACAATAAAGAAATTACGGCATAGTAACTTAGAATAAACCTACACTATACAATAAAGGGTTTAAGGTATATTACATCCACTGGGCATCGAAGTTCGCCACCAGTGATCATAAAGCGCAATGTAGAAGCAGATTACAAAAACTGGGCACCATTGCAGTGTAACAAAATAATACTGAACCGAGACCACTTCCAAGACAGTTCAAGATAGGTTAGCCTTGCGGGGGAACTGCTGCGCAAGCTGCTGAGCAAGGCTGTGAGACCGGCCTAGCATGTAGGTCATAGCTTCTAGGTGTAGCTGTTTAGCGATGAGGTCCTCATTGGTGTTCTACGCAATCTTTCTTAGAGATAGGACTCCAAGTCGAAGTTGAGTTGCAGAATGCCTTTCTGCTAGAACACGGGACTGAAGAAGTCGAACTGATTCAAACAATGAATTCTGTGAGCTTGTCTGAATGTTAGTGTCAAGTAACTTGAACACTGCATCAAGACAAGACTTTGGGGTTGTCTCGCTATCTTCAAGATGTTTTGCCTTCTTTGCTGCAATATATGTTGGGTTTGTCTCACAGCCTTTAGCAGTATTGTGCATGCCATCAGGCATATCACCCTGAAACAAAGCAGAGAGATGACAGGTTTTCCATGTGTATAAACAAAGATGATAACTGTTCTGTCAATTCTATCCAATTTCAAATTAGAAAATAAAGAGTATGTTCAAAATATCAATAGCATAATTTGGCATTGTTCATAATGCGGGGAGCTTCACCACACTACTGGATTACCATGTCAACATAACATGCATAGATGAGGGGCAAAGAAAATCATTATATCTATTTTGGATAATGTGCATGGCATGTTGTTCATATCATCAGCCACATCAGTAAGATAAAACAGGAGATGACAAGGTGCAAACGTGGGCTGCTTCACCACACACTGGATTATAGATCCACAAAAACAAGCATACATATAGGGAGTATTAAGTAATGTGCATGGTATGAATAAGGAATTTGGTTTTACAGGTAAAACTTAGAACTTACGGTTCTTACGAACATGCATTTTGGTAGAAACAGCAAACTAAACAGCAGTAAATGATAGGGAGTATGAGCAAATTAAATAGCAGTTGGGGATAAAGGCTTTAGAAGGACTGACTTACATTAACAGTTAACACCGGCTTTATAATGCCCTTCTCCATGTCAAGGGAAGGATAACTCAAGAATTTCAGCACAGAATCTTCTTCATAAGCATTGCATGTACTCTACATTTTGTAGAGAGTAATTATAGATATGATAATACTGGAAGGGGTAGAGGATAATGAAGATAAGATGCAGATTGATGCTACATAATCAACTACCAATCCCTGGAAGTACAAGCGTTACAGGATAAAATGTACTGACAAGAGCAATGGGCTACACTTCTACACTAGCATTGTCTGTGTATTCTACTTGTTGGTAAGATTAAATATAGATCTGATCTTTTTTAGTAAATGATGGGCGAGGGAGATAAGATGCAGCATGCTACAAAATGAACCAATCCCTCTTCCCATAATACAAGAGTGTTTTGAACACTGGTGTACTATACAAAATGTTCTTATATTATGGGACGGAGGGAGTAGTTGTTAATGTAAGTACAATGATAGACCATGTTCAGTCCTTACAAGAGGACTGCAGAGCTAAACCTCTTCAAAAGCATTGGGTTGATTCTAAATTTATGTAAGAGTCCATACGGATCTTATAATGTCCACCAAATGGACGATTACGAGGCTAACATGTGCAGTGATGCTACATAATCAAACAGCTATGAAAGTAAATATGGTCATACAGGGCAAGAGGTACTCACAAGAGCAATGCAATGTGCAGTATAGTTGCGAGATTCTGTGGTCCCTTGAGAACAAGTGTTCTTATGCTAACAGTTTTCGTACAAGTGAGACATTAAGGCAAATGTAGAAATGTAGTTCAAATTGTGATGTGGTATCATAGACAGTACCTTACGCTGCAGCCAAGACCAATGTGTAACAAGATTATTCCAGTCACCGTCGGATAAATGTAGCACCGGAGACTTTACAGAAATTTCGTTCAGAGGCTTGCCATCGAAGTGTGCTTGCCTCGGGTAGGAACGATACTTCATCAACGACTGCTTGAAAAGCGCAACCAACCCTTGCTTGTCATCACAATCCAGTTTGCGCCTCGCCTATTTAAAAGAATGAAATCTTGTGTCTTCTGTTAGCAGAAACATATGCAGTAATGACCATGAATAACATTAGTACATTACTTACGCGTAAGTTGCGGAGGAAGACTGGAAATTGTTCTGTGTCTGCGGTATAATCTTTCCATGACGGAAAGATGCGCACAAAGTTCCAGACAACAACATAAGCTTCGTCTTCTAAACTGGGAAGAAATGGAACAGGGGTCCTATTTGCTGCAATTGGGGTTCTCTCTGGTTCGAAAAGGGATTTGGCAACTGGATTTGGTGTACTCTTTGCTGGAATAGGGGTTTTGCGTCGTACAGTTGGTGCTATGTCAACTGGCGTAATCATATTGTTTGCTGCAGTTGGGGTCTGCTGAGTTGGGGCATCAGAAATGACCAGTGTAGTAGGGCTAGAGTCTGCTAGAGTTGGGGTATTTTTTGGGTCAGGTGATATTGCAAGTACACCTAATGGGCTATTTGATTTATCAGGTGCCACTACCTTTTCCAAATACTTTGCTTGTGCTCCTCCATGATCAGCAATCGCTCTCTTCCTTTTGAACGTCTAATACACAAGAACATCATTTGAATGGATAAATATGGTATGATGACAAATGGAATATGTACTGAAAATGGATAGGCAGGGCGTATTCACATACACGATGCGTAAACTAAGCTAATGGCAGTTCAACAAAGTAGAAGCAATGCAAAGCATCAGTTGCAAGATATGTGCGAGCAATGTAACCTTGGAAAGTTAGAGCAAGTACCTTGATGGGTGAATAAGATAGGGCATCTTCCTCTGACTCCTCCACTAGGGAGCTACATTGACTTAGGTCTCCCTCTAGCTCAGAATCACTGTTAGGATCATATTCTGAGCATGAATATGTAGGTGGAGAGTGTTTGCATTGCATTGCATCCAGACTTGATTTCAGTCCCTTAATGCCAAGTTTGACAGTCATGGCATTGTTCTGCTTTATTCTTTTCATGCGCGCAAACTCATAATCATTATGATGTTGTTCAGAATCTGAGATTCATGAAAACATAAAAAGTAGTCAGATTATCTATGGAGTGCATTGCGGTTTCAACTCGGAGAGTGTCTCCCTATAAACCCCTGCATATGCAAAGTTCACCTCCCCAACCGTGCTGACCAGACCACACACAGAGATACACACTCGAGCGGCGAACATGCATTTTCGAAACTAATTTAGGAACATTTAGCTGACCAATTAAACAATTCTGTTTTAATAATATCAGATTCGTATTTGAACAACTAAGCTTGTTTAGCTTGATGGGTGGAGCAGTGTTATTATGAAACGAAGCACGTATTCTGATCGTATAGTGATCATAAAAGGGGGAAACTCTAAGCATATATTTTTTTAGCAAAAGAGGGTTTCCCCTCTGATTTCTATAAAAGCAACCACCATGGAACCAACATGATCAATTAAACCCTAAGCATGATCAATTAAACCGTATTATGGCTGTGTCATGGCAGATTTGAAGTTGCAAACTGGAGAAATGATATTTAGCATCCATTGTTTGCTTCGAACTAAGAACTAAATTCTAAGAGCTGAAAAGAAAGTAGAGTAACCAAGTTAAGATCTATTTTCTGGTTGAGATCAAAAAGTTGAGATTTGAAGTACCACCTCTCTTGCGGCGCCGTGTAGGCATCGAGGGTGTGATGGCTGTCGGTGGCGTTGAAGCAGATCTGTGACGGTAGACGGGTACATCGAGGGATAAGTCCCATTGCGGTGGAAGAGAAGGTCGTGTGAGCGGCCCCGGCAAAGAGGACGACGACGCCGATGAAGCGAGAGGACGCGATGCAAGGCTATTGGTCCATCATCGTGGATGAGAAACGTCCATCTCTAGCAGTGGACGACGCGGTCTTAGTAGGCGCTCCGGCATGGTGGAGGACGGTGGCGATGGATGTGGTGGAGGACGGCGGCGATGGATGGGGTGGCGGACGGAGGCTGGTGTGGGAATGGGGTGTTCTAGCGCGGACGGTGTATGAATGGGAAAATGGAGGGAGAGGTACGGGGAACCATGTTTTTGGGACGCGCCTGTCTGAAATATGGGAAAGTTACGAACTTATCCCCCATTTCAAATTTGGACGTCTCGTCGGTTGGGGATAGGACGGTAATATCGCATCTCCCAAATATTTGCCGGTAACTATTTCGGGCGAGGAGAGGGTGTTTTGCCGCCCACGGTTGGCGCCCATGGTGTATGAACGGGGCTGACAAGTAGGGCGGTTGTGTCACGTCTGATGGAAGTTACACATCTGCCCCTGTTTAAAATATTAGCCTACATCTAATTCGGACGAGGAGAGTTTGTTTGCCGTCGACCGTGTACGAATGGGGAATGGAGGGAGAAACAGAGGTCTTTCGGACGAGATTGAATCAAATGAGTTTTGCCGCCCATGTTTGACGCCCACCGTGTCGGAATGGGCTCAGAGGCGGTCGTGTCACGTCTAATTGAAGTTACTAACCTACCCCTATTTAGAGCAGTGGAAATCGGGCTGATGGATTGTCTGTGTAATGGGTAGACAATAATTTCCATCTCCCAAACACTTGGCTTTGGGCAGCCGATGTGGGAGTGGACATTTTGCTGTTTCTTTCGAATTTTGGGACAACAAGCATCCATGTTTACCCTGGCAACTAAATTCAAATCCATTTTGTATTCCTATATGAATCTTTATAAATCATTCTATGTGTTTTTATATATCTTCAAAAGGACGACAAAGATGTATCCCACTATCATATATGAATGTGGTTTACAAATGCCGATACTCAAATTCAGAAACTAGAATCCAGTTTAAGGTGAATTCGAATATTTGGAACACTTCATGTCCAACTCAAATGTCACACATAGCATAATGTGTACTCCCATTTAGATATGTACACAAGCGATGTATCAAGATTCAAATACCGAGTCAATCAACCAAGAATGTACGGAACTAACAGACATATAAACACTTATAGAGTATATGGATCAATAATATCAACTAACATACATAAGCCAGGCCACTGTACTTTTTTTGGCTACAACAGCATCCTTTTTTAGCCAGCATCTTGGCCCTTTCCGATGCGTGCCACTTATGGTCCATCTATACTAGTATTGCTGAATGCACATTCAGCCCGATTGGCATATTTGTAGGTCTGGCACAGCAATCCAAATGAAATGTCTCCGAGTCTTATCAATTAATACAGACTTGTGCTCAAATAAAATTACAAACAAAAAAACAAAAAAAACAATTATTACATGATCTCTAAAACAAATGGTTTGATTGATTACATGAACACACAACACAAAGGTTATTCAACTATGGAAAGAACATTTCACCTATGATTTACCAAGTAGAAATTTAATTTCCTTTTTTCCTTCAGGACCTTAACAATCTGGTCAGTCTCAGCTTGCTTCATTTTGAAATCCACCAAATATTTAATGGTTGTCTTGAGTACTGCTTGTGATTGTCTTGTTTGCTTCCTCAACATGTCAACTTCATCTCTAAGTGCAGAAGCAACATCTCTTTCTACCACTAGTTTAGCCTCTAGAGCATCAGCAGTTGGCTATTCATAATGCATGATTGGGTTGGTGCCACTGCTGTGGGATGATGCAACGTCCATGGGGACCTTGCTCTTTGATCTTGGGCTAACCTGTTTTGCCATTAAAGTTCCGATTGGATTCAGAAAAGTTAAAGTTAGCAAAACATCTCAACTGGGAGTTATAACAGCAAACCAGTTAAACAAACAAGGAATTAAAGAGTTTCAATTGGATGCTGAAAAGTAGTTATTAACATCATTGTAACCCGCTGTTGCAGCAGCAAAGCAGTTAAACAAACAAGTAGATATTTAAGTTAAGGCAAACAGGTAATTCTTAACAATAAGTATCAAACACATAGATAGGCGCAGTCTACAATATGATTAATAGGCTGTGCCATTATGTAATCAATAGCAAACTAAATTAAGCCAAGCAACGTAATTGAACAATTTTGCAATAAGTGGCTAACTAAAATTCCGAGAAGCAGGTAACTGAACTTACGCTAGTTCTTTGTACAGGCACACTGCAACTTCTTTTTCGCTTACATGGTTGTACGAAGGAGTCCATGGCATCAATTGCTTGGATACGCAGTCCCAATACTTCTTTCTTCCCACACTACATGGGTAAGTCGAATGGTTAATTTGGTAAGATGGTGCGTCCTTGATATGTTATATGAGGACATGTAGTCAGACTAGTTGTAGCCAAACACATCACACTGGCTTTTACTGTATATTTCATGCGATTACTTTTGGCATATCGAGATCTAAGCAATCTACAATAGGATGAAAAGACTGGCATCCTTCACATTATTAGCGAACTCAGTTCATAGAAACAAGCAATTCACCATTCTGTGGGTAAATCAAAAGCGCCACTAGAATATTTTTCACTATCCAATCATACACGCAAAAAGGGGCGACGCCACCATAGGGGCTGGTATGGGTGGCCGCCTCAGGTGGCTGGAAAGTGTGCACCTAGTTTGAGTCATCCAGGTTGGCCCACGCTAGTTTTGTTCATCCCAACACATGAGCAGGCAATATAAAAAATGAAGAAAAATGTTTCAATTTGGATGGGCCAATAACATAAGTGCAAGGCAGGCCCTATAGCAGGCTCGCGGCCCAAACGAGTGCCTCCCATATCGATCGACAGCAGGAAAAATCCCAATTCATTCGCTCCAGCCTCCAGTCTGGTTCGCTCCTAACCTAGCCACCGCTGGACAGACTAACACAGCACTTCCTTGCGCCCTCGTTGGAGGGCGGTCGCCGGGCTTCAAGCGAACGGAAGGACAAGAAGATGAAGATCCAACCCTGGGTGTAGCCTGCATGGGAGGCAGCAGTGGCAGCACGGGCATGTCATCGAGCTTGCGCAAATGGATAGTCGCTAATTGCAAGAGTAGCATGCGCAACGAGCAGGTACATCACATCCCTGATTATATCTAATTCAACTCTTCAATTTCTGGCCAATAGTTAAACCTAACGGTGTTGTAAAACTGCTTGTATGTAGGGAATCTATGAGAAAATGAAACCAATTTCTACTTATTTTATAACTCCCCCAATCAATACTGAACTGACTGAATCTGATGTATCTAATCAAGTTTATGACGCAAACATACAAGCTCATGTTGTTCTTGAGCCTGAAGTGTCTAATGAACAGACTGCTAATGTAGGATTTGATGCAAACATTTTACATGCTCCTGGTGATGAACATATAGTATCTAATGAGGGATCTAATGCAAGCATTTTGCAAGCTCATTGAAGGATTTAGTGTCTAATGATGATCTACTATGTTGAGAGAGAGAGAGATTTGCAGGCATTGATGACAAGCAAATTATAGTGCATTTTCATAGCTTGAGGAAACATCGAGGCCATCTACCAGAAAGTCCCCGTATCATGACAACATAGCATAAATACTTTTCTAATCTGTTGTTTGAAACTATTGGCATACTTGTGCAGGATAGATATATTGATATGCAGTTTGCGCACTGGTTATACGTGCAATTACACTTCGATATTTTCAGCCAGAGAACGAATAATTCAAGCAGGTACAAACCATGTTTGTAGTCCTTGTACACCATGTTGCATTTTGTGTTTTTTGGTGCTTGCATCATTTAGTGTTTATAATTTGAACTACTTTGGATCATTAGCTGGTTTTCAAAGTGCATGTAGCTTCACATTTCTCAAGTTATGTTGATTTCCGGAGTGCAAGTGCCTTCGTATTTTTTAAGTTAAATGTTCGCCCTGGTAACTTGAATTCGTGGATCAGGCACTGCACATAAATCATACATGAATGCCAGTACGAATTAAATGAAATGCAGGGACTTACGCTAGCTCGTTGTACAGGCTCACTGCAGCTCTGCTTGCGCTTGGGATGTTCCATGTACAAGTCCATGTTACCACTTGCTTGGATGTGCAGGCCTTGTGCTCCTTGCATCCCCCTCTGCATTTTTGACACGGCGAATGGTTGATCAAATAAGAGGAATCGACCTTGATGTTGTACCGGAGGACAGATACTTACAAGGTTATACGGGTATGCAAGATGTGTACCAGATCCCGTAGCGCCGTCATGCTTCGCTAAAATATGGATTTGCTTGTTTCAGATGATATCTCCAGAAGAAATAAGAGTTAAGGTCAGAGTTGCATAGGCGTGTAAGCTAAGAGAGCAGTGAAAGGATATCCAAACATCGTCGGAACAGTGCACAAGGGAGTGATGTGTGGATACCTAGTTCGGGCCGGCGTTTGGGCATGCTCGCCTAGCTAGAGTGCGGGTCACTTCAGAGCCGTTGAGGGTGATGTGCTGGCGTTGGCTGGTCACGCGCGGATGCAGATCTTGAGTGGCAGCGGAGCGCTATGATGCGGTGGACGAGACCGTTGGTGAAGCCCCAACGGCCTCGGGGGCGGAGGTGCGATGATGTGCTCGGTGAAGTAGCCCCGGTGAGCTGGGAGACGGCGTCGGTGAAGCGCACCTGATGCGGTGGAACTCGGTGTCTGTGAGGCACGTCGGTTGCGGTGGCCGACGTTGTCGGTGGACCACCCGGTGCGGTGGACGAGGGCGTAGATGAGGTAGCTCTGGTGCGGTGGTGAAGCGCGACCGTCGTCTTCGTCGTCGTCGTCCGGCACAGAGGTGGGGAACGATGGGGAAAGAGACGAGACGAGGGGCGATTCGAGGGTTGGCGGTGAATTAGGGATTTGAGCAATCTGGGCGCGGAAGGGGACGGTGGAGAAGAGAGATTTTGCAGGGCTGGAATTGGGGCAGCCAGATATTTCAATCCGAAACGTGGAAGCGCGAACTTATATTGTCGTCATCCTTTTTTTGGGCGGGGGGGGTGGGTGGCTGGGTGCTACGCGTCCGTCCGACACACGCGACCACCCCGACAGGACTATGCTTCGGTGCCTTACTGCACCTGCCTTTGTGTCCATGACATATGGGCCCAACAGGTGGCTGGCCCACATGTCAGTGACGCAAAGGCAGTTGCCTTTAAGGCACCGAAGCAGCGTCCACAACGACACGACCCTGGTTTGCCTGGTGCGCCTACATTTGAGAATGCAAACGAATCTTCTTTCATTTGCAAATGAATCTGTATGTATTACCATGCTCGTGTTTTCCTTGCAATAATTAGTCATTCGAAACGAGATACTCCATCCGTTCACTTTTGTAAGTCGTTTCAAACAACTTAAAATGAACTGTTTTGCACATTGTCTGAAATGTCTTCAAGGTCTTATAAAAGTGAATAGAGGGAGTACTATAAATTAATTAATGAGGAGTTATTTGAAAAAAAATCAAAACGGTACACACGCTAATGTGGATTAGAGTGTGTCTCACATAATTAGTTATTTGAATTAGAGTGTGTGTCACGTAGTTAGTTATTTGAATTAGAGTGCGTGTCACGTAGCGATCACCAATTCTAACGTGGATTTCGCATTTCACTATATCCATGCTACTTTTTTAATACAAATGCATATGTATATGATGAACACTATGGTAGTGAGAAAACTTTTAGATGGATTCAAACATATGACCTACAAAATAGCACAACAAACGATATATCACCATGTTTGAGCCCAATTCGACATATTCACATTGTATACTCTCTCACGCACATCGTCTATCTAGGTCACTCTCTCCAACCCGTCTCACTCTTTCGATCGCACGGCGACCCTATGTGATCGGTTGACCTTGCCTCCTCCCACGCACAAAATATATCTACACGTCTTCACTTACTGGTGGGTTCCATATGTGCTCTCTCTCTCCTCCCCTTCTGCGTTTAGACGCACGGGAAAATAGGAAGAACTCGCGGGTGATGTTGCCGTTGACCATATCTAGACGCGTTCACAAGTCACGGCAACAGTTTCACGTACTAGCAGCACTAGTCAGTGTGTACGTGCAATGCACATTAATTTGGATGTATGTTAAGTACATGCAGATATTAACTACTAGGATATTATTTGCGTGTTGTCATGTGATTAGCACTATTTTTGGCATTAAATTAACTGCACGCTAAACGTGTTGAGCGCTCGACATTGAAGCAGTCTAGGTCGTTGGATGACAAGGAATACATGTGGCTTGATGACATTTTATATTTAATTTGATACGGCTCTAGCAGAACATTCAATCGATCAAACCATACATTTCGTTCAGTCTGACTCCGACTTTAAATTATATGACAATCGATATAAAATAAACGGAAATGATAAATGTTTGGATTTTAAGCATGGCAATCCGAATGTTTTTCATGGCAAATTTAGATCACGCGGCGGCGGCGGGGGCGTCTCGCGGTGGGAAGCGGCTCCTCTGCCGTGCTCTGTGTGTTGTTGGGCCACTGACCGACGGCAACGGCGGCGTCTTGCGCCGTTGTTGGCGTACTCCTGGATGTTGGCCTAGCTTCAAGGAAGGCCAAAATGTTCTGGACTTCGGAGTGAGTTGACTGGCGGGAGGAGGCGACTGACGTTGGTGCAAGAAAGCGGTCGATGGCGGTCATCCATGCCACTGAGGGGGCACTGGCACCCGCGTGGGGACAGGCGCTGTCAACGACGCGGCAGAGACATTCGTGTGCACGGGCACCAGCACGAGCACGCACTTCAGTGCACGCGCAGGCGCAGGCGCTGGCAGGTGCACGGGCACCGGCACGGGCGTGCGCGTCAGTGCACGCGCAGGCGCATGCGCGGGCAGGTGCACGGGGGCGTGAAAGTCGGCGGGCACCTCGTGGAACCCCGTGGGATCAAGATCGGCGACAATGTGCGGCTCCCAACCCATCAATGCCACGGGATGGTCGATGGCGCAGTCAGGGCGATGGGAGCCGGAACGAGAGCGGGGACAGGCGCGGCGTCTTCCCGCAAGGCCAGTTCAAGCTCGTCCCAAAGCGCCTTATGTTCTTGAGACTCCGGCTGGGTGTCTTCCTCGGGAAACTGGAACACTAAGGGCAGACCATCGTGATGTGGCATGGCGTACGTTTAGGTCAGGCTAGTTGGAGGTAGAAGACAGGAGAATCAGAGCGGAAGAGAGAGGATTGTAGCGATACTCCCTCCTTTCCGGTTTATAAGGCTCAATTCAAAAATCTCACCAACCAAGGTAGATGGTGAGTGGTGGAATACTTTTTGTAGTTTGCAAAAGCACCCAATTAATGCTCTTGTTTTTCTCAAAAAAATTTGTTTAGCAATGCATTAATTGCAATGCATGCATGCATAAATTACATGCATTGGTCAATTTTATCTTAATACTTGCATGCAATGATTTAATTTACCTTGGAATCTGAACATGTGATGGGAAACAACAAAATTGAGCCTTATAAAATGGAAAAAACTAATATTTTGAGATAAGCCCTATAAACCGGAAAGGAGGGAGTACCGGGTAGTGCGGGGTTGATTTTAAACTGCGGCGCCGGCGACATTAAAAGTGGGAGCAGTTGGGACGACAGTGGGCGGCGGAGCCTGGTCAAAGGGCTTGCATGCACAGCGGTCTGCTCGCACGCCTCCCTAACAGTCGACGCAGCGGTCTGCTCGCACGCCTCCTGTCGACTCACACGCTTGCTCGGACGGCACCTGCCGATTGCCGATGAGAAGCGGGGACTCATGGCGGCACGTAAACGCCCACGGTTTCAATAGTGAAAACGTTCGCCTTAACGTGACAGGTCTTTCTTCCAAAATACCTTGGCTCTTCATTTGTGCAACTTGTCATAAGCAGCTTGTCTCAAATTGAAGAAAAAACTTACGAAGTAATATTTGTGCCATATCACATGACCATGCTTAGTTTCAAGAATTTATGCTCACTTTTGGATTTTCAGAAATTTAAGATCCAGGATTCGAAACAATATCATAACCTGCATCATGCAATAAATTTTCAAGCCGTACATATGTCCTGTTGTATTTCTTAAGAAAGGATTTGGTCAAACATTTTGCTTAGTTAGACTTCAGACAAGTTATATATGCAGAGTAAAAGGATAATCCCTCCGTACCAGTGCATTGCCTGATTTATTAACTCAAGTACTAGGCACGAACAAACGGGCTCAATTCCGTGCTCATCCTGGTGTAGTAGTAGTAGTAGTAGTAGTAGTAGTAGTAGTAGTAGTAGTAGTAGTAGTAGTAGTAGTAGTAGTAGTAGTAGTAGTAGTAGTAGTAGTAGTAGTAGTAGTAGTACTAGTAGTAGTAGTAGTAGTAGTAGTAGTAGTACTAGGCAATGCAGTTGATGGGTGACCTTGACGAGCGGCGACCGAGGGAATTGAACCGTGCTCGGCACGGTAGGTAACGTTGTCTAGTTACTAAAGCATCCCTCCGTTGTTCATCGGTAGTCATTATGGACCGGGGACATGAGGGGAATTTCCTACGGCTGGAATTCTGGCTGCCAGATATTTCGACTTGAAATGCTGAGGCTCGACTGGTTGGGGTAATGGGGTTGCCTAATGTGCGTACCACGCACGCCACCGAAGGACACGAGCCCGCTTTTTTTAGGATCAACACGAGCCAAGGTCTAGCTGGTACGCCGTTGGGTCCTACCATTCGAGAATACGAAAGGAACCTTTTAAATTGCCGAATGAATCTATGTGTATTACAATGCCCGTATTTTCCTTGCAAATACTAATCTCAACATGGTAATTGATTTATGACGAGTTGTTGAATTAGAGTTTGTGATATAGTGATCTCAACGTGGATTTCACATTTCATGGTATCCCTAGTAATTTTTCCAATGCAAATTCAAATTTAAAAGATGAACAACATGGAGGTGAGAAAACTTTGTATGTATCAAGCATATGACCACGCACACACACACACACACAGAGAGAGAGAGAGAGAGAGAGAGAGAGAGACACGCACGAACACAACAACAATCCAATAAGTATAGTGCATCTATTTTTCCAAACCATGCATGTATGACACGAATTCAAAAATACTCCTTCTATTCCTAAATATTAGTCTTTTAGAGAGTTCAACAAGTGACTACATACGGAGCAAAATGAGTGAATCTAGACTCTAAAATATGTCTATATACATCCATATGTGCCAGTCCATTTGAAGCCTCTAAAAAGACTAATATTTGGGAATGAAGGGAGTAAAATGTAAGACATCCATGGTCCTCAGTTCAATATTTAAAATGAACATGAAACTGAAACATGAATATTAAGTCTATTACTATAGTACATGCAAAAGTTCTGTTTAGGCGGAGCTATGATTGTCGGGGGTCAACCCCTCGACCTTAGATAAAATTGTGGAGCTCTGTTTAGGGTTGTTTAGATTATATTTGTCCCCACCCTCCCATCCACCGATTGGTTGTGCACCCCCACCCCTCCTCCCCGGGAGAATATCATGTGCCCCCATACCTTAGATGGTATATGCCGATACGAGTTGCTTGGAGCTTGTAGATCTGAAATATAGCAGCTCACATGATGTGTCTTAATATTTCTGCAGGAAACCTTGATGAGTTTGAGAATTGCACACAATTTGTACAAAAACTACTTAGATGCCCTTTGATCCCATACCCAACGACCTCGAAGCTCGTATCACCGTAGCATCTAAGATGAAGGAGGACATCATATTCTCCTGTATGTAAGAATATCATGTGCTACCACACCTTAGATGCTTTGGTGATACAAGCTCTTCGGAGGCCTTGGATTTGTGACCCAACACCTCCTCGGTGGTTCGAATGGTTTTTTGCAGAAAATCCCCAAAAGAGTTCGGCCACTGCTTACAAGCACAAAGACTGCTTAGATGCCATTGGATCTCAGATCAAACGACCTCCAAGCTCGTATCACCGTAGCATCCAAGCTGCGATAGCACCTTATGTTTTCTCGCACGGGAGAGTATGAGGTGCTCCCGCACCGTAGATTCTATGGTGATACGAGTTCACTGAGATCTAACGGCCCACAATAGGAGGTTTGAATGTTTTTGCAATATATGGCTGATAGAGTTTGGGAAATGCGTAGAAAGTACAAGTACTACGCATGTGCCATCTGATCACTAATCATACGACCTAGAAGCTCATATCACCGTAGCGGGTAATTAAGCTACGGGGAGCACCTAATATGAGCACCGGGGAGCCGTTGGATCGAAGATGCAGCGGCACACACGAGGCATGAATGTTTTATTTGTAAAAAAACCTTTGGAGAGTTTGGAAATTGCACATAATTACAAAGACTACTCCCAAGCCATTGGATCTCACTTCCAATGGTGTAAAAACTCATATCACCATAGTATCTAAGCTGCGGGGTGGATGTGATATTCTATGCCGCTGTCATTTTTGTTTGTAAACTTGCAAAATACGTGTAACTCGTGTCGTTACTTGTCTAACCGCGCAAAGTTTTTGTTCAAAAAAACCATCCTACACTGAAATATCGGAACAACACACGGGGGTCCCACTTGTCATTAATCAAATTTGGACCTAAAACTAACAAATCTGAAAGATGAGATTCGAACTGGCAACCTGGACTACAAAGCGTAAGTTGATAGCCTGAAAAAACGAATGGTTGTTGGCTTTGTCCCATAACTTGATTTTATTTATACAGTACTTTCGTTGAGTAGAGTAGAGGGAGTGCCTCGTCAACACGTGCATGACTGTTGTCTCACTTACTGGTGGGTCCCAGGTCTGCGATCTCAATCTCTCTTCTCTCCATCGTCTAACCTTTGCACGGGCACACACACGAAGAGTGGCGCTAGCTTGTCGTGGTGTTATTACAACTAAAAAAAATCTTGGAAAATAGAAGAATCGCCCAGAACAAGAGACGTTGTGGCTGATCGAGACGGAGCTAACCACATCTATCCTCCGTGCCAGGTTTGCATGATGAAGATGTGTGGCTAGTGGGGTGTTTTCGACTGACTGGCTGGGTCCCGAGGTCGAACCATAGGTACTATGTCTGATACAGTATATTTTTACACGCACATTTTTCCTCCGTGACGAGACGTGGCACACCCTACCGCGCGGTTTCGGGGTCCTCCCGGGTGGTGCACACATATATTCTTCCTGACATGGGACGCCCTACCGCACGTTTTCTAGGTCCTCCTCGGTCGTAGCGCCGAAGCAAGTAAATGAGTCGTCAAATCACGAAAGACCACCTTTCCCGCCGAGTACATCAGTGAAGCACGGTGGCTAGCTGGTTGGGCTAGTTCGACCGATTAGCTAGGCCGCAGCCACATTTGTTTTTTCACCCCTTTTTTATCTACTTGCTGGCAGCTAAATATGAATATCCACCACGTCGTTGCTCTGGTGTTTGGGTGCGGCGGGATTTTTATTTTTTGATTGACGGGAGTAGGAGCAGCAGGATTTTTAATTTTTTTGATTGACGGGAGCAGGCGCGGCAGTAATTAGTCACGATGACTCCGCCTGTAAAAACCCACCGCTCCCTGATGTGAGAAGTCGTCGACTGGTGTTTTACCGTGGTGAAAACCAAAAGATTCCCCGCTCCCTCCGCCTTCCCGTAGATTGCATTGCCTTTCAGCCGTTTCACCCCCTTTGCTTCCTCTCCCCATTGCTTCTACCTAGTGCCATGGCGGCACAGCTGATCACGGAGTCTGAGGTGAGGCTCCTGACACAGGAGCTCCATGCCAAGGATGCGGAGCTCAGGGCCAAGGACGTGGAGCTCCATGAGCTCAAGGAGGAGAGGAGTGCCATGCTCCTCTGTTATGTGCGGGAGTTCATGGAGCTTCAAAAGCGGCAGGCGTCCACCACAAAGATGCTTGAGGCGTCGGCGGGGTTGCTGCAGAAAGAGGGAGATACGATAGGCCGTCAGGGGAGCCGGTTGGAGCGCGAGCGGGCCAATCGTGACGAGGTCCAGGATCGCCTCAGCCACTTGGTGAACCAAGTTGCCACGCACGTGTTGTGGCTGCGCCATGCCTACCATCGTGCCAGCGCGACGACGCCGGCCGTCGGGCTAAACCCGTTCGACCACTCGGTCGACTTCAACGAGCTATGGCTTCCTGGCCTGGTCTCCTTCTTCACCTATATCTCCGAGGAGCTGAGCCGTCTCTGCACGATGGTGGGGGCTGAGCTGGACAAGGAGGGGTTGCGGGCTGCCGTCGCCGTTGCCGGGTGAATCCTTTCAGGGCTCCGTCACCGGAATCCATTCGTGCCATTCGACGCCGTCTTTGACGAGCTGGCTCCCGTCGACCGGGAGCGGGCTCTGCGGGCGGTTGCACCCTGCATCACCAACATCGTGCGCCTCGAGAAGAAGAGGGACTTCGGTGGTGTTTAGGCGCCCTCTGCATGGGCATGTCCATGTCTCGGCGCAACATGACCGTTGGATCAAACTCAGATGGTGCAGATCAGTCACTGTAGCACAAAGCGTGTGGGTGTGTTTGGTTGCATTCTCATCTCAATATAGTTGTTTCCTCTTCGTGTATTTGTTACATATAGGAGTAGTTGACATGCGCACAACATCATTTGTTATCGTCATATCTTACTACACTAGCAACAAGATTGTGTAGTACTGACGTATGAACCACTGCACATGCCTAGTAGTAGGAGCACTATGTATGTTCAAGTGGCTGCCGTGTTTCGCACTCCTCCGTCGTAAGAGTGGAAACGCTTGCTGTAATCATTTTTTCTTTTGAAAAACAGTGGACACACTCTACCGTGCGGATCCTCCTCCAGCCATGCACTAAATTACTCACTTTTGCCGACGTGTGGGACAGCCAGCATCGGGGTCCACCAGCCATGCACTAAATTACTCTGTAGTAGAGTGACGGTAGACTACCCCGATCAAAGCGCCGCAGTAATGCCCGATGAGCCGTCAAATCACAAAACCCCCTCCTTTCCAGCAGTAAGTTGGACGGACGAAGCAACCATCATTTCACTCTTCTCTCTCAGCTTCCTCTCTACCCAACCCTCGCTTCTGCCTCATCTTGTTCCTCATTTCTTCAAGAAAACCCCGACCTGCTTCTTCCATTGTTCTTCTCTCCCAAAGAAGGAAAGGTGAGTGCATCAATGGTGTTGATTCTGGCCAAGGCCCGATCTTGCAACCCTGAGACTGATCCTATAACTCCCTCTCTTTTCTTCTTTTGGGTTTGTAATTATGGTTTCTTTTCTTTTATTTCTATTTGAGAGTTTCTTGATGGACGCTAGAGCACCGGCCGAAGTGATGTCTATGGCTTCGGCCAAAACCGTCGAGGCTCATGGTACGAAGAAGCGCAAGCACCCCACCAAGACTACCGCAGACAAGCTCAAAGCCATCACCATGTTCAAGCCCCCCTCTCTGGGATCCCTCATTAAGCAAGTCCAGGTAATATCTCTTCTTGACGATCTTTTTCTCGATCTTGATCATGTTTTTTCATCTAACACGCAGTACTAGTACTGGTAGTACAACTTTCTGGGTGATCTTGCTATCGGATTTCGGGTTCCGGCAGACCCTTGAGGTTCGAACACTAGGGTGCGCGTGGAGATTTCGCCTCCTACCTACCTGCACCCCTCCGCCTCGCTGAGATCTAAGCTACGGAAAGAACAACACGAGAGACACAGGGTTTATACTGGTTCGGGCCACCGTTGTGGTGTAATACCCTACTCCAGTGTGTGGTGTGGTGGATTGCCTCTTGGGCTGATGATGATGAACAATACAGGGAAGAACGGCCTCGCGAGGGTCTGTTCTTGGCTGGGGCGATGAACTGTTGGGAGGAGTTCAGTCACCCTTCTCTCTCTCTCTTCTCGATTGTTGATCTGATTCAATCTCCTCTCTACTCGATCGTTGGTCTCGATCCCCCTCAACCTCTCTCTTCCAACCCTGTGGCTGGCTGGTCCTATTTATAGAGGCCCTGGTCCTCTTCCCAAATATCAAGCGGGAAGGGAGCCAACAATGGCGGGCTAATTTGAAGGGGGACAGCTAGTACCAGCTATCCTGAAAAAAGTAGTCTTCGCCTGCACAAAGCTCTGGTGGTGACGCCGTCTTGGGCTCCACGATGACCTCCGTCTTGCAGTCCTCCTGGCCTTGGTCTCGTTGCACCGAAATGGCAACCTTTGCCTGATGCCTCGGTACTCCGCGGCTGCGCTTGCCCCCTTTGCACCAAAGAGGAAAGGAGGACACTGCGCAGGCTGGCACCCGCCTGGCACCCTTGGTCGTCATGGCTTGTGTCACGGGCACCTTGTGAGGTACCCCGCCTTGATCTCTCCGCCTCCTCGCGAGCCAGCCTGATGAGGCCGTGCCTGAGGAAGCTTCGCGTCGTCCGCCCCGCAAGGCTTGGCCCCTCGCGAGGGTCTTGGGTCTGTGTTGGTGAAGATGGGCCGTGCTGGGCCCCCCTTTGAGCCACGCCGTAGGCTGCAGGCAGGCAAGTCTGGGGACCCCCATTCCCAGAACGCCGACAGTAGCCCCTGGGCCCAAGGCGCGCCCAGACTTGGCCGTGCAGGGAGGCAGAAGGGCAAGAGCGAAGCGCCGCGGGCCCTAACAGCCTGCGGCCTTGGGCGCCGCGTGGCGGTTGATTGTACGTGGGTGTCTCCACTTCCCCATGGCACCTCGGCAACTGCACGGATTGGACAAGTCCCTGCATGTGAAGTGGGTCATGATTACCTGCGATCGTGGAGGTCGGCGGTTGGCCTTCGCCGGCCATAAGTACGGAATGGCGCGCGCTCTTCCAGTCCATCCCTCCTTGCTTCTCCTTCTTCCTGGTCCTTGCTCCGTCTTGCTGAGATGGCTCCGATCCGCCGGTTCTCGACGGCAGAGAAGGGAAAGGCTCCCCGAGAGGAACCAGACCCGCTCCCGCCGAAGAAACGACTCGTCCTTCGTGGCTCGGACGAGGGGGCCCATCAGGTGGTGTCGAGGCCTTGGTGCGAGTGGGCACCGCCGGGGTTCCCGCTTCCCTTGTACGCCCACATCGAAGGCCCTGAAGGAGCTGATGCTGATCGCCACGGGCGGCGCCGCCGTCAGCGCCGACGGGTCACGAAGGTGTGGGTCGTCCCCCCTGGGGTCCACACCAAGGGCTCCTCCCGAGATTTCGTGCTCCACGTTGCCATGCCTCCTCAGTCTTGGATTCGCCTTACTCCCTTCTTCGCCTCCATCATCCCACAGGGAGAACTCCTGGAGCTTTGGCTGCAGCACGCCGGCTGCTGCACCCTCGTGACCGAGGCACAGGTCGCGGTCGCCGCCCCGGGCGAGGTCTTCATGACTCAGGGCTAGAGTGAAATCGCCCGGGTTTGTAGGACAAGAGGCGCCTTCGCGATCCACTTGGAGTACGACGGTGCTTCGGTGATGTTCTTCAAGGTCTTCAATGCGAACGGGCGCTAGCTGGAGTGCTGCCCCAGGAGAGGTGGCCAGGATCCTACTGCGGCGTGGACTGGGCCCGCCAACCGCTCCCTTGGCGGCTCCTCAGGCGGTGGAGGCGTCGGAGGTTCCAGCGACTCCGGCGAGCTCTTCGCGACTCCGGAGACGAGCGACGACAGCTACGAGCCCCCGAGCCAGCGCCGCTCCTGGAGCAGGGCGGGCTTGTCAGGCCGCCGCCGACTCTGCTCTGGATGGGGTTGGCACCGGTGCTTGACGGCCCACTATTGATGATGGCGTCTTTTGCAGGGGCGCGTGTAGTTAGTGTCCCTTTAGGATCCGTTCCCTGCGAGGAATCAAAGACGCGTCCTGTGGGGGCTTGTAAGGTGCCTGTGATCCTGTTTTGTTAATATAACCCTTGTTGTAGAATTGTGCGAGTTGATCATTCCGTCTTAGCTCAGTCCTCCCTTACGAACCTCGCGAGGTCTTGGTGCTCTGCGCCAACAGGTCCCAGTCCCAAGGCGGCTTCAGCTGTCGCTGGTATGCCAGGTCGTGATGCCGTGGTCAAGGCCAGGAGGTGAGCGACCCGGAGTCCGGTAAGAGCCCCTGAGTCGAGATGCTCAGGAGGTCCCCTTTGGCGCTCAAGCAGCCGTCGTTCGGTGAGAAAGGAGAGCAGCGTTGCTAACACGGGATTGCATTAGGTGTGGGGATGGTGCCACGGTAGCTGGCGCTTCTGGGTGGTGACTTATCTCGAGAATCAGGGACCGCTCTCTGGTGTGTCGCCGGGTCCGTGCATCGGCAGGCGCGAGGTTGCTCGGCGAGGTCCTCGTGTGTCCCTCCCCTCTCGCCCTTGCTCCCCTTTCTGCTCTACGTCCTCGGGTCCTGGCCCTCGAGCGAGTCTCAGCCGTCGCTGGTATGCCAGGTCGCGATGCTGTGGACAAGGCCAAAGGGTGAGGGCTGGAGAGCCAGTAGGAGCCCTGAGTCGCGATGCTCAGGCACCCCCCCCTTTAACGTGCAAGCGGTTCGCGCGGATGAGAGTGAAGGAGACACCGCAAGGGCCTCGCCTGACGCAGCTCCTTTAAGAGATCCTGTAGACCCATCAGAGAAAGAACGAAGGGGTTGCCATGACAATTGACAGTCAGCCGTTGGTTGCTTCCGAGGGGTAATGAGGCACTGAAGGCTTGACGAGGTGGCGCCATGTGGGGCTGCCGCGGTCAGAGCTCAGCCATCCAGGTTTGTCGGCGTTGCAGGGACGGACCCATGCGCAAGCGTCGTGCCGTTTGGGAGCAGTTCCGTCAGTTGAGCGGGCAACTTGGTCAAGCACATTAGCCGCGAAGGAGTGGATTCATTCAAATAGATGCTGGGAAGGCGGACATCACTGGGTCAGGCCTGAGCGACTTGGGGATCATGCAGCCCGAGGGGCGCCCCCAACAAGGTAAGCTAACAACATGAAATAAAAGGGATACACGCCACAGGGACGGACCCACGCGGCCTGGGAATAATGCAGCCCTGGGGGCGCTCCCAGCTGGAAGTGAAACTTGAAAGATGTCACCTGATGACGTTGAGGACAAAGGGGTGTTGGTGTAGCAGACTCGGTGGGCTGCGGAAGCCGATCCTCACGAGCCCCCAGGCCCAGGGGCCTCGGGAGGCTCCGGAGGCGCTGGCGGCTCCTCGCGGACCATCTATATCTCCGCCAGGTCTGCGGAACGCCTGGCCTCTTGTGCCTCCGTGATGCCCCTCATGAGGCACTGGTACGTGGCAGCTGCATTCGACAAGCCGTAAGGCATGCAAACGTAGCTGTGGGGTGGACCTCTGCAGCGACCCACTCGCGAGGGCCAGAGGCACTCCAGAGAGGCGACTCGGTTGAGCCCTGGTATGTCGATGCAGACGCGCAGCCCACCATCCTCGCCTGGATGCGGAGCCACTGCTGGTAGGCGGCGGCCGCCTTTCATGACTCTTGACTCCTTTAACTCCTGAACGGCCTTGCTGACGAACTCCTGAGGGTCTGGCTCTCCTTGCCTTGCTCCTTCTTGAGGGAAACATGCTTCGAAACACGCCTCCATGTGGTGCCCAAGCGCCTCCCTCGTGACCCTAGCTAGGTCGGTGGCCCTCCAGGGGAGAGCCCCCGAGCCCTGCCTGAGGAGGGCGCCGGGCGCGCTTTCCTATGCGATGGAAGGGAGGCACGGGCCCAGAGGGGCCTGCCTCCTGAGGGGCCGGGCCGGACGATGTCTTCTTCTTCTTGGGGGCGGTCTCGCAAAGCCTCCTGCTTCCGCGATCCGAGTCTTCCAATGACGCGGCCTGAAAGGCTCGTTCCAGGGAACACACCATGTCCTTCTCTTCACATGGCACCGTGATGACTCCGCCACTTCCTGGCATCTTGAGGACGTTGTAGCCGTGGTGAGTTACGGCCATGAACTTGGCCAGCGCTGGGTACCCAAGGATGGCGTTGTACGGCGGGTGAATGTGAGCGACGTCGAAGTCGATGAGCTCGATGCGGTAGTTGTCGCGTGCCCCGAAGGTGATAGGGAGGCGGACCTGCCCAATCGGGACCGTGGAGCCGTCGGTGATTCCGGAGAAAGGCTTGGTTGGCTGAAGCTGGCTGTAGGGCACTTGGAGATTGTTGAATGTTTCCACGGACAGGATGTTGAGCCCTGCCCCGCCATCGATGAGGGTCCTGGTGACCACCACATTGCTGATGATTGGGGAACAAAGCATCGGGAGGACTCCGGCTGTAGCCGCACACTTGAGCTGATCTGCTGAGTTGAATGTGATGGCGCACGCCGACCACCTGAGAGGGCGCATGGCTTCAAGCCTGGGGAGGACTGCATTCACTTCGCGGGCGAACTGCTTGAAGATGCGTTGAGAGGCTGGGGCTTGAGCCCCGCCCAGGATGCAGGCGATCGCGTGCGGCTCCTGGAATCCCCAGCCCCCTCGTCCTGGTGACGGTCCTTGTTTCTCCTTGGCTGTGGCGGCAGCGGAGGGAGGCCTGCGTTGCTGGTGGGCGATCCTCGCGAGGCTGATCCCTCCAGTCTCCCTCGCGAGGCGGGTCTTGCCAGCGATCCTCGCGAGGTTGATCGCGCCACCCTTGGCGCGGGCCACGGTCTTCCCAGCGTCCTGCATTCCTTCCTTCTCCTCGACCATAGCCCCAATCATCGCGGTCGGGGCGACGGCCGATCCTTCCTTCTCGCACGGCTCGGAGCTCTTGACATTCGTTGGTGTTGTGGGTGTGGAGGTCGTGGTACACACAGTACCGACTACCCTTGGAAGGTTCGGGCTGATCTCTGCCCCGCTTGGTGTCTGGTTCTGGCATGAGCACGGCAGCCCCCTTGCACTTCACATCCTTGTCCTTGGGCTTCTTCTCTTCTGGGTCTGCGGCAGGCAGCTCGAGGAGGGAGAGACGCCCTTCCTCAGCCCTTGTGCACTTGGTTGCCAAGTTGAACAGCTCCAAGGAAGTGCATAGGTCTTCATGCATCGCCAGCTCCTCCTTCATCTTGACATCACGCACGCCGTCGGAGAAGGCTGAGATGATAGCCTCCTTAGTCACCTTGGGAATCTTGAGGCGCGCGTCGTTGAAGCGCTGGATGTACTTCTGCAGGGTCTCCCCGGGTTGTTGCTTGATGCGGCGCAGGTCGCTCATGGCGGGTGGCCGGTCGCGAGTACCTTGGAAGTTGGCGATGAAGCGGGTGCGCATCTCGTCCCAGGAGGAGATCGTGCCTGGAGCCAGGTTCAGGAGCCAGGTGCGGGCCCCGTCCTTGAGCGCCATGGGAAACCAGTTCGCCATGACCTTCTCGTCTCCGTTGGCAGCTTCGATGCCCAGCTCATAGAGCTGGAGGAACTCCGCAGGGTTAGCCGTGCCATCGTAACAAGGAGGCAGGTCTGGCTTGAACTTGCCGGGCCACGCGACGCTACGTAGCTCGATGGTGAAGGCACGGCAGCCTGCTGTGGCCACAGGAGGCCTTGGGTGATGGAGATCTTGGTCTTGCATGTCCCCTCGCGCTGCAGCTGGGAGCAGAGCGGGGCCTTGACGTGCGGGAGCAGGAGCATGGTCGCGACGTGCTGGAGCAGGGAGCGCCCGGGCAGCTTCTTGCGGGCGAGGGACTTCTTGGCAGCTCTGCTCTTGCCGCGCTAGCACCTGACGGAGCGGGTTCCGCCCAGGGGCCACGCGCCTTGGAGCCATGGCGCCTTCTTGAGGAGGAGGCGGCCGGGGCGCCGTCGGAGCCTCGTCGCCCGCGCAGGGCGGGGTGCGGTGCAGCGGAACGGACGGCGCAGGAGAGCCCCCTGCGGCGCGGATGAGCTCGGCAATGCGGTCGAGCCATTCTTCGTAGACGTCGTCGACGGGACGGTAGCGCAAGAGCTTATTTGCCGCGATGAGAGCAGCTCGAGCCTCCATGGGTGCGCGGAGTGCGCGGGACGAAGAACCAGCCGGGGTGAGTGAGGGAGTTGCGGTGCGGCCGTCTTGCCGCACGGACGGATGCTGAGACGATGCTTGCTGCTCGTCCCCCACCTGGCCGGTGGCGGCGTTGACGGCAGGTGATGGGGAATGGCGAGGACGCCCGCTGACAGGAGCCATCTGGGCGACGCGGGAAGGGAGAGCAGCCCGGCGCTCGGTGCGGGCCTGACGAGCGTCAGACATGGGCGCGATGGTCGGAGGAGAATGGGGTGGTGGAAGACGAATTCTGGTGCACCCCTACCTGGCACGCCAAATGTCGGATTTCGGGTTCCGGCAGACCCTTGAGGTTCGAACACTAGGGTGCGCGTGGAGATTTCGCCTCCTACCTACCTGCACCCCTCCGCCTCGCTGAGATCTAAGCTATGGAAAGAACAACATGAGAGACACAGGGTTTATACTGGTTCGGGCCACCGTTGTGGTGTAATACCCTACTCCGGTGTGTGGTGTGGTGGATTTCCTCTTGGGCTGATGATGATGAACAATACAAGGAAGAACGGCCTCGCGAGGGTCTGTTCTTGGCTGGGGCGATGAACTGCTGGGAGGAGTTCAGTCACCCTTCTCTCTCTCTCTCTCTTCTCGATTGTTGATCTGATTCGATCTCCTCTCTACTCGATCGTTGGTCTCGATCCCCCTCAACCTCTCTCTTCCAACCCTATGGGTGGCTGGTCCTATTTATAGAGGCCCTGGTCCTCTTCCCAAATATCGAGCGGGAAGGGAGCCAACAATGGCGGGCTAATTTGAAGGGGGACAGCTAGTACCAGCTATCCTGACAAAAGTAGTCTTCGCCTGCACAAAGCTTTGGTGGTGACGCCGTCTTGGGCTCCACGATGACCTCCGTCTTGCAGTCATCCTGGCCTTGGTCTCGTTGCACCGAAATGGCAACCTTTGCCTGATGCCTCGGTACTCCGCGGCTGCGCTTGCCCCCTTTGCACCAAAGAGGAAAGGAGGACACTGCGCAGGCTGGCACCCGCCTGGCGCCCTTGGTCGTCATGGCTTGCGTCACGGGCACCTCGTGAGGTACCCCGCCTTGATCTCTCCGCCTCCTCGCGAGCTAGCCTGATGAGGCCGTGCCTGAGGAAGCTCTGCGTCATCCACCCCGCGAGGCTTGGCCCCTCGCAAGGGTCTTGGGTCTGTGTTGGTGAAGATGGGCCGTGCTGGGCCCCCCTTTGAGCCACGCCGCAGGCAGGCAAGTCTGGGGACCCCCGTTCCCAGAACACCGACACTTGCATGTGATTTTTGTGTGCCAAATGATGGTTCTAAATTCCTCTTTTGACCAAAACATGCGAGAGGTTGACACTGATTTCTTATAGATTACTTTCAACTACTCCCTCTGTCCCAAATTTCTTGTCTTAGATTTGTCTAGATACGGATGTATCTAATACTAAAATGTGACTTGATACATCCGTATCTAGACAAATCTAAGACAAGAATTTTGGGACAGAGGGAGTACTTTACGAACATCAATGCTACCTTTTAAGAGGGTATATTTGCCTCAGTAACTTGTGTTATGGATTTTGCATGTAATCCCTCTGCTCTCATGCCTTTGAAGACATGTTCTAGTGTCCTTGTTCACTCATTTCTGTGCGTATATGTAGTCATATATGGAGTATAATATCGAAAATCATCTTATATTTCTGAACGGAAGTAGTAATAAAATATGGTTTCTGTTTGAATTAGAACCAGGTCCGCGGTGGAGATGAAGTTCTCAAAGTCATGCCATGTGAATTGGAAGACCTGATGATGAGTTCTACTGCTGAACTATCCAGCTGTTGTGTCCTTGTCGCCACGTGTCCTGAACTAGTGTTTTCCTGTAGCATTGTTGTCAGGCGTGTTCTCGAGGCTGTACTTGACCACAACAATTTCCTAGCTGTGCCTTCGATTATGAAGGGTGTGGTTCTTGTAAAGCTTCCCAACAAATCTGATGTGGCTTGTCTTCATCATCATGTTTACGAGTGGAAAGGCCACTCTGTTAGGTTCTCCAAGGTTGACAAGATGGTGATGGTGCGTGTAGACATCTCACATGAAGTCCATGGCCTAGTCAGTTATGCGGGGTTCATCCCATAGGTCGGTGGCAAGAAATAGTCTGCAGAGTTTAGTTAGTGCAACTTTGCTTGTCTGTAGTAAGTACTATTGTTCAGTACTTGATTTGTGTTTGTGAACCCTGTATTGTTTATTAGTACTGCCACTTTTGGTGTGTGGTCAGTCCTGGGAATGGTCTATGTTAATGTCTGTGCACTCAATTCAGTCTGTATATTTTGAAGTATCCAGATCATATTTTTTGTGAGGACGGTTTATCAATTATGGTTACACTCCAATATCTGTATGCATTGCAGGGTTTATCGCACCCACCAGGATTTCCAGTCCCATGGATGTTTGGTCCATACGATTTGTCACGACCTTTGGATTGTCCTGCTTGTGGGAGTAGGCAGGGCCCCTGCATGCCACGCGTAGTTGGACGACCAATCTTCTGTTTAGTACTTCAACATAGTGATTTCCTGGTAAGGATTCACTCGTGTCACATCAAGTAAATCTTATTGATTTACTGTCTAAATCTTATTGATTTAATGTCATGTTTTCTTTCTTTTCCTGCAATTTTACGATGCAGGTTTTGCCATGTGACATTCATCACAGAATAAAATGTTTGGTTTGCTCTATGATGGCTATTTTTGCAGGTTTCACTTCTTATGTCGTGTCAGTAACGAAGGCACTGTCCATCACTTATATTACTGGAAAAAATTGGATCAGTCTGTTGTCTGAGTACAAGTTGAATCCCTATGATGAACTGCAGTTTGGTTTAACAAAAATGCCACAATTAGTCCTTCTCACGTTTAAAAGAAATGAAGAAGAAAACTGGATCACGGTCACGGATCCTAGTCAAGTTAGAGAGCTGATCATAGCAGACCAGACACGATCGCCACTGTCTCGCACAGATTGAGCACCGGAAGTTGCTCTAGCACTGACTGCGACAGCAGCTTAGTCTGATCCAGCTGAGGATTGGGCACCGACCGCGTCAGCGGATCAGTCTGATCTACCGGAGGATCGGGCATCGACACCGGCATCTGCTCCGACACCGGCACCAGCTCTACAAGGAGCACCATCTCCGGCAGCAGCGGCGGCTTCGGCACCTGCACCAACACTTGCACTTGCATCTGCTCCGGCCCGTGCAGTTGCACCGGCAATAGACTGGGCTGCAGTTCGCACTTCATATACCAAAGTCCTTACAAAAACCGACATGTCCACCTTCTTGGTAAGCATTGGCCGCCCAAGTGCTTCGTTCTTTTTTCTTTCCATGTTGTTTCACATGATTCACTGTGTTGATCTAATTGTTTGGGTATGTCTTCTTGTTTGCAAACAGAGAATTCCTAGAGCAACGAGGGAGTCGTTCAACAATCCGGGCGACCGCGGCCAAGTTTCTCTTACCATGCGCAGCCTTGGTGGGAATGAACCTGCTCAATATACCATAAGTACAAAGGATGGTCGCATGATGATTGATGCTAAAGGATGGTCAAGGTTCAAATCTAAATCATATCTTGCGGTAGGGGATGATGTCAAAATCGAACTTTCTCGGCAAGGAGAGCTGGTCCAAATCAACTTTGAAATTAGCAGCACGCAACTGCCGAACTGATCTATCCTCCGAGAGATTTTGATGTAATAACCTGGCATGGTGAAACAAGTGTCATGTGTGTATAAGTAGTACGACAGTATTATTTATCACATGGTATATCGTTGATAGAATTGCAACTCTGATTGCTGGTTAGGAACTGTCGTTCGATTTCATTCCAACAGCTACCGTGCTTTATTCAATTTTGTGTATTCGCCTTGCGGCAGCATCTAAAATCAGCGCCGTACCGATCGCTTGCAATATGAAAAGCGCTGAGGTAGAACACATGGGCCCCCAAACATGCAGGGTCGGACTGCAGCCCAAAGTCCAGAACCGTGAGCCTATCTCAGTATTATATTCTCAGCTAAACCCCCATAAAAAAAGCTGAACCCCCATAATGCCCGTGCGATGCAGAGGGAGTATATTTCTCGGCAAGGTGAGCATGTGATATAAAAGATTTGTATATTTCTTTACGGAGGGAGTATCTCTCTGTCAAAAAATATATTTATGTGTAACTAGTTACTCCTGTCTTTCTACTTCCTTTCGCTGATATGTGGGCAACCGGCAATGGGGTCCACGTGCCATATGCACAAATTAGAGTGCACAACTTCACGGTAGATACACCTCGGTCATAGCACCGCAGTAATGCCCAATGAGCTG